>NC_053027.1:159911938-160071137 GCF_003073215.2 Triticum urartu
TGATCACTATCATTAACTTCCTATTCAACAGACGTAGGCGCCGCAGAAAACATCTTTCTGTGTTGCATCACTCTCTGGTTGAAGTAAAGGTTTGACAACCTCATCAAGTTCTATCTTCCTCCCACTCAATTCTTTCGAGAGAAACTCCTTCTCGAGAAAGGACCCGTTCTTAGCGACAAACAATTTGCCCTCGGATATGAGATAGAAGGTATACCCAACTGTCACCTTTGGGTATCCTATGAAGATGTGTTTGTCCGCTTTTGGGTTCGAGCTTCTCCTGCTAAAGCCTTAAGCATCGCAGCCCCAAACATTAAGAAACGACAACTTTGGTTTCTTGCCAAACCAATGTTCATACGACGTCGTCTCAACGGACTTAGATGGTGTCCTATCTAAAGTGAATGTAGTTGTCTCTAACGCATAACCTCAAAATGAAAACGGTAGATTGGTAAGAGACATCATAGATCGCACCATATCTCATAAGGTTCGATTACGACGTCCGGACACACCATTACCTTGTGGTGTTCAGGTGGCTTCAACTGCGAAACAATTCCACAATGTCTTAAGTGATTGCCAAACTCATAACTCAGAAAATCCCCTTTTGATCAGATCGTAGGAACATGATCTTCTTTGTTATGATGATTCTTAACTTCACTCTGAAATCGCTTGAACTCTTCAAACATTTCAGACTTTGTGCTTCATTAAGTAGATATACCTATATCTACTCAAATCGTTAATGAAGATGAGAAAATAGCGATATCCACTGCACGCTTCAATTCTCATTGGATCACACGCATCAGCATGCATGATCTCCAACAAGTCACTTGCCCGTTTCATTGTACCTGAAAACGGGGTCTTAGTCATCCTGCCCATGAGGCATGGCTCGCATGTGTCAAGCGATTCGAAATCAAGTGACTCCAAACATCCATGGAGTTTCTTCATGCATCTTACGCCAATATGACTTAAGCGGCAGTGCCACGATAAAGTGGTACTATCATTATTAACTCTACATCTTTTGGCGTGAACATGTGTATTACCACGACCGAGATTCAATGAACCATTCACATAGGGTGCATGACCATGAAAGGTATCATTCATGTAAACAGAATAACCATTATTCTCTAACTTAAATGAATGACCGTATTGCAATGAACATGATCTAATCATATTCATGCTCAACGTAGACACCTGATAACATTTATCTAGGTTCAATACTAATCCCGAAGGCAGATGGAGCGTGCTATGGTGATCTCATCAACTTTGGAAATACTTCCAACACACATCGTCACCTCGCCCTTAGCCAGTCTCCGTTTAGTCTGTAGCTTTTGCTTCAAGTCACCAGTAATAGCAACTGAACCGGTATCCAATACCCAGGTGCGACCAGGAGTACTAGCGAGGTACACATTAATAACACGTATATACTTTGTTGAAGTTGCCAGCCTTCTTATCTACCATGCATTTGGGGTAATTCCGCTACCAGTGACCGTCCCCTTTATAATAGAAGCACTTAGTCTCGGGTTTGGGTTCAACCCTGGGTTCCTCTACTGGAGCAGCAACTGGTTTTCCATCCATGAAGTTTCCCTTCTAGCCCTTGCCCTTCTTGAAACCAGTGGTCTTATTAAACCATCAACACTTGATGCTCCTTCTTGATTTCTACCTTTTGCGGTCTTAAGCACCGCGAACAGCTCCAGGATCAACTCCATCCCTTGCATGTCATAGTTCATCACGAAGATCTAGTAGCTTAGTGATAGTGTTTAGAGAACTCTATCAATCACTATCTTATCTGGAAGTTTAACTCCCACTTGATTTAAGTGATTGTAGCACATGCTCACTAGCTGAGCTATTCTCCTCCATCTTGTTGGCAAAAGAACTTGTCAGAGGTCTCACACCTCTCAACACGGGCATGAGCCTGAAATCCCAATTTCAACTCTTGGAACATCTCATATGTTCTATGGCATTCAAAACGTCATTGGAATCCCGATTCTAAGCCATAAAGTATGGTGCACTAAACTATCAAGTAGTCATCAAGATGTGTCTGTCAGGTGTTCACAACATCCACAGACGACGTTGTAGGGGTTTGCACATCGAGCGGTGCATCAAAGACGGCAGCCTTCTGTGTAGCATTGAGGACACTCCTCGGACTACGGACCCAGTCCGCATCATTGCTTACAATATCTTTCAACTTAATCTTTCTCTAGGAACGTATTGAAACAGGGAGCTACAATGTGAGCTATTTATCTACAACATATTTGCAAAGACAATTTAGACTATGTTCATGATAGTTGAGTTCATCTAATGAACTCCCACTCAGATAGACATCCCTCTAGTCATCTAAGTGAAACATGATCCGAGTCAACTAGGTCGTGTCCGATCATCACATGAGACGGACTAGTCAACATTGGTGAACATCTTCATGTTGATCGTATCTTCTATACGACTCATGCTCGACCTTTCGGTCTTCCGTGTTCCGAGGCCATGTTTCTACATGCTAGGCTGGTCAAGTCAACCTAAGTGTTTTTGCTGTGTAAATCTGGCTTACACCCATTGTATTCGAACGTTAGAATCTATCACACCCGATCATCACGTGGTACTTCGAAACAACGAACCTTCGCAACGGTGCACAGTTAGGGGGAACACCTTTCTTGAAATTTTAGTGAGGGATCATCTTATTTAAGCTACCGTCGTTCTAAGCAAATAAGATGTAAAAGATGATAAACATCACATGCAATCAAATAGTAACATGATATGGCCAATATCATTTTGCTCCTTTTGATCTCCATCTTCGGGGCTCCATGATCATCGTTGTCACCGGCATGACACCATGATCTCCATCATCGTGTCTTCTTGAAGTTGTCTCGTCATCTATTACTTCTACTACTATGGCTAACGCTTTAGCAATAAAGTAAAGTAATTACATGATGTTTAAGTTGACACGCAGGTCATAAATAAATTAAGACAGCTCCTATGGCTCCTGCCGGTTGTCATACTCATCGACATGCAAGTCGTGATTCCTATTACAAGAACATGATCAATCTCATACATCACATATATCATTCATCACATCCTTTTGGCCATATCACATCACAAGGCATATGCTGCAAAAACAAGTTAGACGTCCTCTAATTGTTGTTGCAAGTTTTTACGTGGCTGCTATAGGTTTCTAGCAAGAACGTTTCTTACCTACGCAAAAACCACAACGTGATATGCCAATTTCTATTTACCCTTCATAAGGACCCTTTTCATCGAATCCGATCCGACTAAAGTGGGATAGACAGACACCCGCTAGCCACCTTATGCAACTAGTGCATGTCAGTCGGTGGAACCAGTCTCACGCAAGAGTACGTGTAAGGTCGGTCCGGGCCGCTTCATCCCACGATGCTGCCGAATCAAGATAAGACTAGTAACGGCAAGCAAATTTACAAAATCGACGCCCACAACAACTTGTGTTCTACTCGTGCATAGAAACTACGCATAGACCTAGCTCATGATGCCGCTGTTGGGGATCATAGCAGAAATTCAAAAAAAATCTACGCATCACCAAGATCAATCTATGGAGTAATCTAGCAACAAGGGGAAGGAGAGTGCATCTACATACCCTTGTAGATCGCTAAGCGGAAGCGTTCAAGTGAACGGGGTTGATGGAGTCGTACTCGTCATGATCCAAATCACCGATGATCCTAGTGCTGAACGGACGGCACTTCCGTGTTCAACACACGTATAGCCCGGTGATGTCTCCTACGCCTTGATCCAGCAAGGAGAGAAGGAGAGGTTGGGGAAGACTCCATCTAGCAGCAGCACGATGGCGTGGTGGTGGTGGAGGAGCGTGGTACTCCAGCAGGGCTTCGCCAAGCACCGCAAGAGACGAGGAGGGAGAGGGGTAGGGCTGCGCCAAGAAGGAGATGTTCTCGTGTTTCTGGCAGCCCAAAACCCCCACTATATATAGGGGAAAGGGAGGGGCTGCGCCCCCACCTAGGTTTCCACCCCTAGGGGTGGCGGCCAGCCCTAGATCCCATCTAGGGGGCGGCTGTAACGCCCTCGATGCGGCTATATCTCCCACGTGTCGAAGCATGACTTAGAGGCATAACCGCATTGAAAGCAATGTCGCAAGTGAGGTAATCTTCACACAACCCATGTAATACATAAGGGAAAGAGATACATAGTTGGCTTACAATCGCCACTTCACACAATACATGAATAAAGCATTACATCATCCAAATACAATCAAGGTCCGACTACGGAACCAAAATAAAAGAAGAACCCCAAATGCGACAAGGTCCCCGATCGACCCCAACTGGGCTCCACTACTAACCAACTAGAACGAAACAACACAAAGGAAAAGATCTTCAACGAGCTCCTCCTGAGCTTGGTTGCGTCATCTGCACGGACTCATCGGCACCTGCAAGCTGGTTTTGGAAGTATATGTGAGCCACGGGGACTCAGCAATCTCGCACCCTCGCGATCAAGACTATTTAAGCTTATGGGTAAGGTAAAAGGTATGAGGTGGAGCTGCAGCAAGAGACTAGCATATATGGTGGCTAACATATGCAAAAGAGAGCGAGAAGAGAAGGCAAAGCACGGTCGAGAATCTATGATCAAAAAGTGATCCTAGAACAACCTACGTCAAGCATAACTCCAACACCGTGTTCACTTCCCGGACTCCGCCGAGAAGAGACCATCATGGTTACACATGCGGTTGATGCATTTTAATTAAGGTCAACTTCAGGTTTTCTACAACTGGACGTTAACAAATTCCCATCTGCCCATAATCGCGGGCACGGCTTTCGAAAGTTCAAATCCCTGCCGGGGTGTCCCAACTTAGCCCATCACAAGCTCTCACGGTCAACGAAGGAATAGACCTCCTCCCGAGACATTCTGATCAGACTCAGTATCCCGGTTCTACAAGACATTTCGACAGGGTAAAACTAAACCAGCAACACCACCCGAATGTTCCGACAAATCCCGATAGGAGCTGCACATATCTCTTTCTCAGGGCACACTCAGATGAGCCAGACGTCGGGTAGGCCAGCCCAGAGTTGCCCCTGGTAGCCCCGGACATCGCTCAGTTGGACCAACACTCAGAGGAGCACTGGCCCGGGGGGGTAAAATAATGATGACCCTCAGGAGCGCGACTCCCAAGGGAAAAGAAAAGGCTAGGTGGCAAATGTTAAAACCAATGTTGGGCATTGCTGGAAGAGCTTTACTTAAGGCGAACTGTCAAGGGGTTCCCATTATTACCCAACCGCGTAAGGAACGCAAAATCCGGGAACATAACACCGATATGACGGAAACTAGGGCGGCAAGAGTGGAAAAAAACACCAAGCATAGGGCCGAGCCTTCCACCCTTTACCAAGTATATAGATGCATTAATTAAATAAGATATATTGTGATATCCCAACAAGTAAACATGTTCCAACAAGGAACAACATCTCCATGTTCCAATGAGGAACAAACTTCAATCTTCACCTGCAACTAACAACGCTATAAGAGGGGCTGAGCAAAGCGGTAACATAGCCAATCAACGGTTTGCTAGGACAAGGTGGGTTAGAGGCTTGGTTCAACAATATGGGAGGCATGATAAGCAAGTGGTAGGTATCGCAGCATAGGCATAGCAAAAGAGCGAGCATCTAAGCAAGCAAAGATAGAAGTGATTTCGAGGGTATGGTCATCTTGCCTGAAATACCGCAAGGAAGAAGAATGAGTCCATGAAGATGACAAACGGATGTAGACGAACGGTTCCTCACAATCACGACATTATCGGAACCAACCCGAAGAAGCAACACCGGAAAGAAGCAAACAACATAGTAAACAACCACCACATAGACATGGCATGATGCACAAACAATTATGATGCATGTCCGGTTTAAAGAGTCATGGCATGGCAAAGTGCACAAACAATCCTACAAATTAAGTGGAGCTCAATATGCAACGGGTTGCATATTGACGAAACACCACATTCAAGTTATTTTGTTCGATCTTGTTTATGTACCCAACAATATTAAATGTTGTCAAACATGGCAAGAGGGTGAAGCAAAGTCAAACTACCTAACTAGTCAAGGTTAAATGAGGCCAGAAGCAACGAACAACAAATCCGGAAACTCCTCATGTGCATATATTAGGTTCTGTACTGTTCTGCCCTAAACATAATTTTAGAGTTGTTAAGCATGCAAAATAAGGCCACCATGTTAAAAAAGGCAAAATTCTACCCCATTTACATATAAAGTTTATTAAATTCGGAGTTTCGGTTATTTAGTTATGAAATAAATCATTTTAGCAACTTATTTAAGTAAATTTAAACAAACAGCATTTTAAACATGTTAAACATGGATGAAAGTTGGATATTATTAAACTAGACAAGATTCTAGACATATTACATATAGAGATCATTTTAATCTGGTGCACGGTTAATTAGTTATTAAATGCATGAACTTGAAGGGCTTTTCTGCAATTCTGTCAACTCTGGATAATTAGCAAATTCGGAGGACCCGAAAAAAAACATATCGGGCCGAATTAGAGCTACAGGCCAAAACAGGACATGGGCGCTGGGGGTTTCTCACCATGGGCCAAGCCCAGGTCGGTGGGGAGGAGGATGGGTAGGCCACGAAGGGGCGCGCTGGGCCTTGGCGCGGAGGAGGCCGACCCGCAGTTGCAGCCCATGTGAACAGCCGAATCGGTCAACAGGCGAAGGGGCGGGCGAGCTGTTGCTGCTCGTTTCTGAAGAACAGAACCAACATCAGGTTCAGGGCGACGGACGGCGAGAACGGCTGCCGGCGACGTGGGACTTGGGCGCGATGTCTTGGGGCTCCGGAAATGACGGGGATGGTCGGGACCCGACGGATCCGAGGAGGTGCGGTGGTGGTGCTCCATGAGGAAGCCCATGGCGGCGGACGCGGTTGACCCGCGACGATGCTTGCGAGACGAGGGTGGCAGGCACGCGCGTGTGATCGAAGCAGAGGCTAGGACGGGACGCCGGCGGTCGGACGGAACCCGAGGCGTCAGATCACCGCGGAGATGAGGTGGCCGGAGTTGGAGCTCCGTGGCGGAAGTGGCTCTGCAGAAACGGCGGCGTTGCAACACAAATCAGAGAGAGATGAGATGAGGGGACCGGAGGAAGGAGAGAAAGTGAATCAGGGCTGCGCTCAACTGAGACGGCGACGGTGGAGATGCTCGGGTCCCTCCTGGTCCAGATCGAGCGAGGCAGGAGGACTCGGGCTGCAGCCATGGCGCTGGACCCGATCCTGCTGCAGTGGTCGACAAGGAAGACGGGACGTGGTTCAGGCGGTTGGGTTCACCGGAGCTCGGACGGTTGACACGACGGTGAGATCCGGGCGCGGGGGTTTCGTTCCCGGTGCCGGAATGGAGGCAGGGTGCAGCGGCAAGGTGAGGAGCGCGTGGGCGCTGCGCTGTTGCTGCGGGCTCGAGGAGAAAGCAGAGGAGGAGCTCCTCTCTTTTGGGCTTGATCGAGGCAAGGAGGAGGATTTGGTGGGGATCGGGATGGCTGGGAAGGATTGGTCCGGTGGGGAAAACAAGGGGGGATTTTTGGACTTGGAGAGATCCTGAGGTGGGAGATAGTGCGGCGGCGGTGGCAGGGACAAATCCCCTAGATTTTAGGGTTGGCTTGATTGGGTAGGTGGTGGACTATATATATAGGGATAATCAGATTAGGTTTGGACCTTCCGATTAAAATCGGACGGTCTCGGATAAATAGGTTAGGGAGCCCAATTAAGAAAATGGAGACGTTTTGTAGATGTTTGGGGATGATCCAGACACAACGGTGGCGCCAGTCTGGGTCGAGTTAGGGACAACTTTCGGATGCGCGCGAGGGGGGCTGCGGGCTGACGAGAGAGGTTGGGTTGGACCTGGCGGTAGGTAGTGAGCTGTGTAGACGGTCTCGAGCTGAGAGAAGAGAAGAGAGGGAGGCCCGGCAACAGTTTTCGGAGGCCGAAAACGTCCGACGTTAGACCGGCTATACTGCCGCTATAGTTATCTGTTGGGGCATCAAACGATCTCCGAATGCGATGAAACTTGACAGGCATTCTATCTACACTATAATAAGACCACACATCAAATCTCATCTAATTCCGAGAACATTTTCCCGCCACATAAAAAAAAATATTTTGGACATGCCGCGGGCGCGTGCAAGTGTGTCTGGGTTCAGAACGGACAACGGAGAGAACGAGGGGACCGGGACGGATGCAAGTTTTAAAACATGATGATGCAATGCACATGATGACATGATGAAATGCAACACGCAAGCAAATGACCTGGCAACAGCAGCGAATAACTCGAAGACACCTGGCACAACGGTCTCGGGGCATCACAGCGGCCAAGGGGGGAGAGAGGGGGGGCGCACCACTAGGTGGGCCTTAGGCCCATCTGAGCCTAGGGTTTCCCCCTTTTCCCTTCTCTCTTCGCCTTGGGCCCTGGTGGGGGGGCGCACCAGCCCACCTAGGGCTGGTCCCCTCCCACACACGGCCCATGCAGCCCTCCGGGGCTGGTGGCCCCACTTGGTGGACCATCGGGACCCTCCCGGTGGTCCTGGTACATTACCGATAAAACCCGAAACTTTTCCGGTGACCAAAACAGGACTTCCCATATATAAATCTTTACCTCCGGACCATTCCGGAACTCCTCGTGACGTTCGGGATCTCATCCGGGACTCCGAACAACATTCGGCAACCACGTATATCTATTCCCTATAACCCTAGCGTCATCGAACCTTAACTGTGTAGACCCTACGGGTTCGGGAACCATGCAGACATGACCGAGACAACTCTCCGGTCAATAACCAATAGCGGGATCTGGATACCCATGTTGGCTCCCACATGTTCCACGATGATCTCATCGGATGAACCACGATGTCAAGGATTCAATCAATCCCGTATACAATTCCCTCTGTCTAGCGGTACGATACTTGCCCGAGATTCGATCATCGGTATCCCAATACCTTGTTCAATCTCGTTACCGGCAAGTCTCTTTACTCGTTCCGTAACACATCATCCCATGATCAACTCCTTGGTCACATTGTGCACATTATGATGATGTCCTACCGAGTGGGCCCAGAGATACCTCTCCGTTACACGGAGTGACAAATCCCAGTCTCATTCGTGCCAACCCAACAGACACTTTCGGAGATACCTGTAGTGTAGCTTTATAGCCACCCAGTTACGTTGTGACGTTTGGCACACCCAAAGCACTCCTACGGTATCCGGGAGTTGCACAATCTCATGGTCTAAGGAAATGACACTTGACATTAGAAAAGCTTTAGCATACGAACTACACGATCTTTGTGCTAGGCTTAGGATTGGGTCTTGTCCATGACATCATTCTCCTAATGATGTGATCCCGTTATCAACGACATCCAATGTCCATGGTCAGGAAACCGTAACCATCTATTGATCAACGAGCTAGTCAACTAGAGGCTTACTAGGGACATGTTGTTGTCTATGTATCCACACATGTATCTGAGTTTCCTATCAATACAATTCTAGCATGGGTAATAAACGATTATCATGAACAAGGAAATATAATAATAACCAATTTATTATTGCCTCTAGGGCATATTTCCAACAATACTCCCTGTGCTATGGTCAAACATGGAGAATCTCAAGCCAACTCCTCGAATCGCCTTAAGACTCGGGGGCTACAATGACATAACTCAGCAAATCTTGCAAGTTTCAGCAAAATTCAAAAACCCCAAGACATTGAAGGGAAAGATAACCTGGTCCCAAAGGCTGCCGCCATATTGATGAAAATTTAAAAGCCATCAGAAAACTTCCGGCTCAAAATGAGGATTCCGGTTCAAAATCTAGTTCAAGAGAAATTTGTTTTTCACAAAGCATTGAAGCTCTTAGTAGCTGGTTTAAAATCCGGCACAAGGGAAATTAGTCTCATGGAATCTCTCAAAATATCCGATTCAAGATCCGGCTCAAGGTAAAATCTGTCTCCCACAAAGTTCTAGAGCTCTTAAATATCCGGGTTAAAGATCCGGTTCAAAAAGAATCATCTATCGCAAAGTTCGAGTTTTCAGGAAAAATTAAAGGTTGCCAAAGAGAATTTGCTGCCATAATGCGCGGTTCAAACATGGGTTATCCTGCCTTATTGGCTCATCATATTATTGATCACTTGGGGGCTTCCTGCTCATTGAGCATAGCTGTGAATATCCCTCTTGATCCGACTTATACACCATGCTTACAATAAGATTGGGGGCTTACTACCCAAGTTAAAAGGACCAAAGAGAGTCTGTTACACAGCACAACTCAAACATAGGTACCCAGCGAGCACAGCTCACAAATAGGTCATTTGGGGGCTTCCTATTCAAACATAGGTCGTATTTGTACCAAAGAGAACATAGTTGTCGGTACCCTCTTGATCGGCACAATGCCAAACCCACTAGGGGGCTTCTTGATCATATTTGAATCATAGCTTAACCCCTTTTGGGTCCGACTTTGATTGTATTCGAATCAGAGTCTTTAAAAAACTCTCAAGGTCATTTGGGGGCTTCCTGTTCAAACGTAGGTCGTATTCGAACCAAAGAGAACATAGCTGTCGGTACCCTGTTGATCGGCGCAACGCCAAATCCACTGGGAGCTACATGATCGTATTCGAATCCTAGCTTAACTCCTTTGGTCCGGTTTACTGATCGTATTCGAATCAGAAGCCTCAAATTTTTTTCTTTCTATTTTGCTTAAGTTTTTTGCAAACAATCTTTGTTTTTGTCTTGAGCCTTTTGTCCAGATCTAAGTATAAGTGTCGTTTAAATTTAACCCGACTTGACTTTGGATGATAAGTCGCCATCATATGACAATCATAAACATTTGGAAGTTTTGGCTTCTAAAGATTGGGTTATCACCCTTACTGCACGGGTGTCCTAAACCGGCAGTATGATTCAATATCACAAGAACCGGTTTTTCCAAACCGAATTGTATGATTCAAATCTTTAATAGCCAACATGGCTAGATTTTCATTATGGTTATCAATGACCAGTATTATGACTGAGGTTTTGAAAGTCGCTTCAGCGCAATGGCTATTATTTTATCAATGGATATAATTTATTCTACGATGGAAGGAATAGTCCCGAGTCACTGCAGGCTTATGACCCGGCACTTGGGGGTTACATTATTCAAGTTGAGATTACATCAAAAATGCAAGTCTCATGTTGCTGCAAGCATGCACCATGACACTTGGGAGCTAATGCAAAGACATTTTTACTGGCCTTATTGAAGACCCGACTCATCACATCATAATGAGCCGGCCCTTGGGGGCTACCAATTGCTCCTGTCAACAATTCAAGGTACACAAGTTTTATTTCATTATATTGAAGGGTCCATTGCTCAGTTGGTAAAGCACAAAGCTCTTAACCTTGTGGACATGGGTTCAAGCCCCATGATGGGGGTTACATCATATGATGTTCTTTTCAAAGAAGTATATATAAAGTCCTAGCTCAATATTATCTTACTGAGCCGACCCTTGGGGGCTACACGTTGTTGTTCAAGTCTATATGATCATATTTATAAAGTCCCTACTCATTATTGCATAATGACCCGGCCCTTGGGGTCTAAACTTGTTGAAGTTTTTATGAGTATAAGGCAATTACGAGTCCCAGGTTGCTGCAAGCATGACAACCCGGCACATGGGGGCTACATATATGGAGTATTCAGTCTTTACTAGTGACTAAGATGAACAACATGGATTTCTTCAAAGTGGCAGTATTTATATTGAAGCAAGTCTTAAGTCATCACTTTGTTTCTGCTCAAGACTTTGGGGCTACAGGTAATATGGATATAAGGGAGAAAATCTTCAAATTCGCAGTTTTGAGTAAACCAGATTGACCCGGTATCACCATTAACTACGACCCGGCGTCGGCAACAATTATGACCCGGTGCTATCAATATTTACAAACCGGATATTTTGGCAATGACAAACCGGCAAGTTCTATAAGCCGGCTGAAAGTCAGATGAGTATTTCAAGACCAATATTTTTTAAGCCAGCGCTTTGGAAGCCGATTCAAGTGGATTATTTCTTACAATATTTCTCTACCCTAGACCAATGTCAGCAAATTGACTATGAAGCTGGCATATTGACCCGGATTTCTGAAAAGAAGTATCTGGATTTTTTACATTGACAAAGTCGAAACATATCTGCTAAGGGAGATTTGCTATGAGATCATGGACATGTAGATATCAACAAGGAAATGACAATGACTTAACGATGATCAGGTGCCGGCTTACAAGAATTTTTTAGCCCAGAGCACAACCTGTCAAATTTGTTCTTGTGTTTATTTTACATGATTAGTTTAACATGGATAAATCCAAATTAAACAGGGGCTAATATCGGGGATATACCCCGCGGTATGACCCGGCCGGATGTATGACCCGGCCAGACTTTGCGACTCACTGGTGACCCGCCCTGACTTGGCGACTCACTAAGTGACCCTCCCGGATCTCTCCACTCACTGATGACCTGGCCGAACCAGGTGACTCATTGATGACCCGGCCAGCGGGTTAGAGGAGCGACAAGACCCGGAGGCCCAGTAGGCGGTTCAAGCAAGGTCGGCTTATGTTATGGTAGGCCGGCTTAAGCGGAAAGCATAAGGAATATTCCCTTACAAAGGAAGCAAGACTAGGACTCCACTTGTAATAGAGTAATCCTAATCCTAATAGGACTAGTCATGTAAGCCGCCCCTTCAACAAATATAAGGAGGGGCAGGGCACCCCAAGAGGGACAGGTTCCACAAGTGAGACAAGTTAGGTTTAGACAGACAACTCAAGAGCCCTCCTTCGAGCGCCTTTGTAATCATGATCATTATCAATATCAATGAAGCAGGATGTAGGTTTTTACCTCCACCGTGACGGGCCGAACCTGGGTAAAACCTTGTGTCTCTCGATTCCGACCAACCCCTTCAAGCTACTACATAGATGCGTTGGTCTCACGACTAAGTCCTCACACTAGGACATCTACCGTGACAATTCCACGACACAAGGGGAGATCGACATCAAGGTCAGCAACAAAGCAAGAGTTGCTGTGATGTAGGTCGGCACGATGCAGCTCCAGCTTCCTTCTATATTTATTTTGGAATTTAATAATTGTTATTACATTCCTGCACTTAGTCGGAACATTATTTCTTCCTCATGCTTGATGAGTCAGGGTTATGAATTCAATTTAAAGGACAATGGTTGTTCGATTTATTTGAATGGTATGTTCCACGGCTATGCACCCATTGTTGATGGGTTATTTATATTGAATCTAGAACAGGAACCGGTCTATAACTTGAATGTCAAGAGGCATAAGCCTAATGAGATAAATCTGACATACTTCTGGCATTGCCGGCTTGGACACATTAGTCTGAAACGCATGAAGAAGCTCCATGATGATGGACTCCTGACTTCGACCGACTTTGGGTCGTTCGAGACATGTGAATCATGCTTGCTCGGCAAGATGACTAAGTCCCCTTTCGCAATGTGTTGTGAGAGGGCATCCGAGCTGTTGGAACTGATACACAGTGATGTGCGTGGACCAATGAGCACAAGTGCCAGAGGTGGCTATCAGTACTTTGTGACTTTTACCGAAGACTTGAGTAGATATGGATATATCTATTTGATGAGGCACAAGTCGGAAACTTTTGAAAAGTTCAAAGAGTTTCAAAACGAGGTTGAGAATCAGCTCGGCAAGACTATAAAGTTTCTATGATCTGATCGTGCAGGTGAATACATGTGCCAGGAGTTTGATGATCATCTGAAAAGCTGAGGTATAGTACCTCAGCTCACACCTCCGGGTACGCCACAGATAAATGGCGTGTCGGAATGGAGGAATAGGACCTTGTTGGACATGGTCCGGTCTATGATGAGCAAATCAGATTTACCCTTGTCATTCTGGGGATACGCTCTAGAAACTGCAGCTTTCACACTTAACAGGGTACCATCAAAATCTGTAGATAAGACAACACATGAGATGTGGACCGGGAAGGCTCCTAGTTTGTCTTTTCTAAAGATTTGGGGTTGTGAAGCATTTGTCAAGCGACTTATGTCAAACAAGCTTACACCCAAGTCAGACAAATGCATATTCATGGGATATCCGAGGGAAACCTTGGGATATAGCATCTACAACCGGGAAGAGAACAAAGTGTTTGTTGCTCGGAATGGGGTTTTCCTTGAGAAAGAGTTTCTCAGTCGGGAGGCCAGTGGGAGGACGGTCCGACTCGAAGAAATTCAAGGACCAATCGGGGACGGCTCGGTTGGTGATGAGATCATACCGGAGTCAGTCAGGGAACCCGTAGTGGAAGCGGCACCGGAACCACGGAGGTCAGAAAGATTACGCAGAGTGCATGATGTATTGTTGCTAGAAAGTGACGAGACGGCCATGTATCCGGAAGCGATGGTGAGCCTATATTCTGAGGCATGGCTGGAGGCCATTAGATCTGAGTTTAAGTCCATGGATGAGAATCAAGTCTGGGACTTGGTTGATCTGCCGCCTTGTATAATAGCCATTGGCTGGAAATGGGTCTTTAAGAAGAAAACCAATGTGGATGGAAATGTTTAGATCCATAAAGCTCGGCTTGTTGGTAAGGGTTATGGATAAGTTCAAGGAATTGACTATGACGAAACTTACTCGCCGGTACTGATGCTGAAGTCGGTGAGGATCGTACTAGCTATAGCTGCATATTTCGATTATGAGATATGGCAGATGGATGTCTATGGCACCCCGTCTCAGAGAAAACCGGAACGCCCCGTATTCCAGCCCAGAGATCGAGGAGAAGTCTTCTGGAATACGGCACTGCTTAGTATAGAACAAACCAGTTTCTATTATTACACGAATATGATTACAAGGTCTCCGATATTACAATGAATGACATGGGCACAACGATACTTACACCATCCTCAGTTTCTCTATGCAAGCAGCAGAACAACTCGAAGCAGCGGAATAACTCTAGCAGCGGAAAAAACTATTGGCAGCAGAACAACGACGACGGTGGTGAACTCCAATCCGCAGGGACTCTGGCTGGAACGCTTATCCTAGCTCGCGAACACAGGAACAACGCCAAACAAGCAAGCAATCCAGGCACGACCTGCAAGCTGGCATGACACTCTAGGTCAGTACTTTGAATGTTCTTGCAAGCTCACAATTAACCAGAAGCATTCAAGACAAACAACAGGGTGGCAATTACAGGTTAAGCAGGAATTAACATGAGATCCTCATAACAACAAGACATGTGCAACATGATATCCAGAGTAGTACTCCCAAAAATAATACTAGATACCATCATGAAATAATCATAATAGCCACTAAGAATCCAAAGGCAACATGAACCTGATACAACTAGAACAATATGAGCATGGCATGGACATATGAATATGATGATACTAGCATGCAACATGATGACACTATATGCACTATTTATACTGTTCGGTTTACCTCGTAACCATCACATGCCTCACTTACCAACCTCGGACATCACACGATCATCTCAGGATCAAATCAAGCTTGGTATAAACAATACCGTAGTAATCATTAAATGACCACATGGAGCTTGATCGTTACCCATGATTCTCACACAACATCACGAATATCCAACAACTCGGTATTCTCGATACCACGGTGATCATTCTGGCGATCACAACCAAAGTAACTCATGATCTTTACGGTGATCATCACCAAAGTAACTCGTGATCCTTACGGCGATCACCACCAAAGTAACTCGTGATCCTTACGGCGATCACCACCAACTTATTTCATCACCGAACCGGGGTTGTCATTAATCAACTTATTATTAATACTGTTGACTCACGGTGGGACCGACACGAACTGGGCCCTTATCCGCAGGTGCGGCTATCGATAGATTTAATATACACTCTGCAGAGGTAGCACACTGTACCCACACCACGGAACCCATGGCCTCGCACTCCCATTCGGGTGGACCAACAGCGTTCTGACAAAACCGATCTACTGCCATGACACTTTCCCGGCCGCTCCGACCCACTCCCAACTGGGCTAGTCCTGGGTGGCCCTGTGTCTACCAAAGACACCCCGACCACCGTCGTAGTCAAAACTCCCTCACTGGGACCGGATCCATAAAACTAAAGACAACGGGCACACAAGGTTATGTCTGCCTACCTGATCAGGGTAATCACACCCATAACCTTCCCTCGTGAGAGGCACTGGCAAGATGCATGACAATAGACCCAGTTAGGACCTTACCCATATGGTAAGTGTGGTTGCACTGGTCAGTTTCGATATGGTGGCACCATGACTGAGCCAACAGTTGTTCAAGTTCAATTAAATCCGGTTAAACTTGAATGCAAAATGCTGAGCCATGATAAAATAACATGATGCAATTACAATGCATGAGCATGATATCAACATAATCACGGGATGCAACATAACTATCCACCACATCAACTATGAAATAATCTCCAACTGAACATGGCATAATGACGAGCATAAATATTACAAGTGCAACACTACTCATAGTATAACATAACATGACCACTAGCATCAACCATAAATAACATGCAAGAACATATCAATAACATCACCGAGTAACACTTAACCAACTAACAGCAACGGAACAATGCCTATTAACAGTACTCGGTAACCGACGTTAGTCATGCACCGAAGAGCATGACCAACCCAACATGTACTACTATCATGCATGGCAATATGAAAGTAATACTAGCAACTAGCAGGGCATGATAACCAGGTGCATAACAACATAGCAAACAAGTAAGCACAATCCCAGGATCATTTCTGAAACAAAGATAACCATATTTTAAACAAGAAATCATTTAATAAATATTCAAGTTGAAAACCATGGCTACTGCATGACCATCATGCAAGTGGGTTTTGTGGCTTGCCTGGGGGTGAAGAAGGCACCGGGAAGAAGTGCGGTGAAGCCGCGGAAAGATTTGCCGGAAACAGTTCTCTCTCAGAGGGGCTGTTTACATGCAAGGGCAAAAAGGTCATTTTTACAGTGTCAAACCAAAGTGAAAATGAAACGAACAGAACAGGCTCGACGAGACGAAGAAGTGGGCTTTGGATTCACCTCATTTGGAGTTGTGAGTAAAAAGATATGAAGGGTTGAAGTTTAGGGACTTTTCTGAAAAAATATCGTCACAAACAAGTCCCTGAGTGGATAAGACAGAGGCGTAAAATTAGAAATACACTTTCTGACTAAGGAAACATAGTTTGGGCTGAAACAGAGAGGAATACGCTTTCAGAATAACGAAAACGTACTCTGAGCTGAAGCAGAGGGAAAATACGCTTTCGAATTGGTGAAAGCGTATTTACCGAAATGCGTGGCCACTTATCCACGTCAGAGCCCGGGGTCAACCCCTCGTGCGGCTGATGGGTGGGCCGGGGCGACGCGGGGCCCGCCTGGCAGGTTCTTCGTCTTCAACCTCCCCTGACCCCGCGCGGCAGAGAGCGGTGTCGGCCCCGACGGCGATAGACGGCGACTCCGGCCACCGTTCGGGCCGTGCCACCTACCGGCGTGATCAGCAGGCGGAGCCGAGCCACCCTGGACCATCCAGTCATCCGGAGAGGGTCGGCGTCGAGGAGAGCCGCGGTTGCAGCGGACGGGGCTTCGGCCGGAAGTTGAGGACGAGGTCATGGCGACTCCAGCGACGAACGGAGAGTCGAGGGAGAGGCTCTGGTGGCTGGGTGATCTACTAGAGGTGGTGGAAGAGAGAACGGGGCTTGGGGTCACCGGAATCGGAGTGATCAGAGGCGGCGGCCATGGCGGCGATGGTGGGCACAAAGAGCTTTAGAAGCTCAGGCGAGTGGATGGGGAGGGGAGTGGAGTGCGGGGAGGCCAGTGGTGTGCCCGAACGGCTCGAGGAAGGCCTATTTATAGGCGGGGGGAGGACTTGCCTTGCTAGCGTCACCGTGGACACGCGGCCGGTGCCACGGACGCGTATGCACGCGCTCGAGCTCGAAGGTAGACGATAGGGGAGGCACAGGGGAGAGCTTCGGGGGGCAGAGGCGACCAAGGGAGCGCAGAGAGAAGGATCCGAACGCCATTAATGCCTTGTCGGCACTGTGCGTCCATGGGCACGCGGCGTTTTGCGTCGGTGAGGATGCTGCCGGAGGGGGAGCGGGGTCCAGGTGATCGGCGACGACGAGAGGAAGACAAAGGACATGCTCACGCGCGCGAAGCCGACAAGAGGGGAAGGGGCCCAAGCAGAAACGACATTCTGGCCGCGCACACTGCATGCCAAAGCGGTGGTCACTGCGTGCATTGGTGCACACAGTGGCACAAGACCGGCCAAACAATTTCTGGGGGCTTGTCCTTCCTGGGAAGGTTGCATCTGATGTGGTAGATTGGTTAAAAGTGACATGGTTAAATGGCAGTTAACCTCTGAAGTTTACTGTAGTAAACTTTGAGGAGCACTCGCGATCCACAGGAGAGGGATTGGAAGCAATGGAGTTGTCTAGTAGATTTAGGGTAAGAAGGACTTACATCCTCGTAATTTTGAGAATAATTGGACCACAATTAATATAGTTGCTTTACAACTAAGTAATCTGGTCCAGAATGAAGATCATGATGATGCTCTCAAATGGAGGAGCCACTTGAGCTGAACTTTGGCAAGGTCTGCTTATTTGACCATATGAAGATGCTGCAAAAGGTTTCATACCAATTGGATAAACCAAAATGGTACTTCCTTCACAAACATTTCCACTGACCAGAAACTTGCAATAATTCTAGAGGACAAATGGCTTGATGAAACATGCCCAAAATGAGTGGAAGTAGGTTATATGGATAACAGAAGGCCTAGAAAAATTGGCAGCCATAATGGAGCAAGGTACAATATACTTGCTTCACAAACTGAAATTTTGGACAGAATCAAAGAATTGATGGTGAGCTCATATGGAGGCATGACATGAGCTCTACTTCGGTGGAGAGTGATTATTAGGTTATATGAAGGGCCACGCAAAATTGCAACTCATTTGGATATGCCTAGCTTGTACTTCCTTCACAACCAGTTCCCTTACACAGGAACTTTGGAAAATCATAATTAAATAATTACTAGGCAAATGAGGTTGCACTTTGGCATGTGGCAATGATATGGACAGGAAAAGGTGTCCAAGGAGTTTGAGGTCAACTGGGAAAAGATAAATGGCACTTGCTTCACATTCTGCCATTTAGGACAGAATAGGAAATGAATTATTTGAGCATGATGGGGATCATGGCAAATGAAATATTTTGCCATATTTGAGAAAGATATGACCCAAACAATTTATGAGAATTACTTGGGAATTTTAGGAGTGATAGAAATATAGGTTGCTTCACAACCTAGGGTAAATTGGGTTATTCCTTTAATAGAAAAGGAATATTCGCAATAAAAATAGTATTGGGATTTGGTCTAGGATGAAAATGACAGGGTCTAGGGAAGGAGTTGGGTATGACAAGCCACTCTGAAAGGAAAGAAGAGGGCATCTTCTTCAGTTTCCAGACCACAAAGCCACTTAAAAAGAAAACTCAAGCAAAAACCTCAGAAAAACAAAAGAAAAAGAAAGGGCCAAAAATCAGGCTGTCACAATGTCAAGACGGCTTTCCTTCACGGAAATTTAACCAAGGATGTGTATATTATACAGCCCGAGGGTTTTGTCGATCCGACTAGCACTAGAAACGTATGCAAGCTCAAGAGATCCATTTATGGGTTGAGGCAAGCATCTCGGAGCTGGAACATTCATTTTGATGAGGTCGTCACTAGTTTCGGCTTCATCAAAAGCTAAGAGGACTCTTGTTTATACAAGAAGTTAAGTGGGAGCTCGATAGTGTTTTTGATCTTGTATGTGGATGACATACTACTGATCGGAAATGATATTTCGATGCTGAATTCAGTCAAGGAGTCATTGAATGGCAAGTTTTCGATGAAGGACCTTGGTGAGGCAATGTACATTTTAGGCATTAAGATCTATAGAGATAGATCAAGGAGGCTGCTCGGCTTAACCCAGAGCACGTACATAGATAAAGTGTTGAAGCAGTTCAACATGAGTGAGGCAAAGAAATGGTTCTTGCCACTCTCACATGGTACAAGGCTAAGCGAGACTCAGAGTCCTTCGACATCTGATGAGCGAAGCAGGATGAGTAGGATTCCGTATGCCTCGGCAATCAGATCCATCATGTATGCCATGATATGTACGCAACCCAATGTTGCTTTTGCAATAAGCCTAACAAGTAGATACCTGCCAACTCAAGTGATTGTCACTGGGCAGCGGTAAAGACTATTTTGAAGTACCTTAAAAGGACTAAAGAGATGTTCCTAGTTTATGGAGGTGAGGAAGAGTTCGTCGTAAGGGGTTATGCCGATGCTAGTTTCCAAATCGACAAAGATGATTGTCGATCACAGTTCGGATTCGTGTACGTCATGAACGGAGGAGCAGTGATTCGAATGAGTTCCAAGCAAGATACGGTGGCCGATTCTACTACAGAAGCCGAATACATTGCGACTTGTGAAGCTCCAAAGGAAGGTGTTTGGATCCGGAACTTTCTGGATGATCTTGGTATTTTCCCAGCCTCGGTAAAACCGTTGGACCTTTATTGTGATAATTCTGGTGCCATCGCACAAGCCAGGGAGCTGAGGAATCACCACAAGGTCAGACACATAGATCGGAAATATCACCTGGTACGAAAGATCGTAAAGAGTGGTGATGTAGAGTTATGCAAAATTCACATGGATGCAAATGTTGCGGATCCATTGACTAAGCCGCTTCCACAACCCAAGCATGAGGGGCACGTTAGAGCTATGGGCATTCGATGTCTATTTGATTGACTCTAGTGCAAGTGGGAGACTGTTGGAGATATGCCCTAGAGGCAATCATGTATGACGATATTTCCTATGTGTTTATGAATAAAGATAGTCCTTGGACATTATCAATTATGTGTATCAGCAAGTGGGTGACTTGTTTGTGGGACTATGCATTGTATGATGAACGTCCTAAAAGGTCCCTAGTTGAAAGGGCCGTGTGGACGCGCAGCCAACTAGACTAGCATAT
This sequence comes from Triticum urartu, assembly GCF_003073215.2. Lineage (NCBI taxonomy): Eukaryota > Viridiplantae > Streptophyta > Magnoliopsida > Poales > Poaceae > Triticum > Triticum urartu. The sequence goes on from NC_053027.1 coordinate 159,932,927, forward strand.
GACATGGTCGATGGCTTGGTCTCACTAGCCATGAGGCATTGGATGCAAACCAGATAATATGGACTCGGAAGGATCTGGTCAGATTCGACGTAGTCGGATCCGAGTTGAGATAAGGTCCGAGTCAGACAGACCCAACTATGAGACACAGCGATATGTCATGTGTGAGTCTCTAGTATAACATATGTTCTATATCCTAAGACCTGAGCTAACGCATGTGCTCGGGATGGTGAGAGACTTGCTTTGGGCCGACCAAACACGACTCCATAACTGGGTAGTTATAAAGGTAGGTTTCGGGTTTGTCCAGACCCATGCTGTGAGACATGATCGAGCAAGGTGGGATTTGCCCCTCCGATCAGGAGAGATATACTCTGGGGCCCTCGTGTGATCCGACCAGGATAAGCATGGCCGTGTGACAAGGGTTATGAGATAATACGGTTTGTGGTCGGCATCACTGGAATGAGAAAGAGGTCGGGCTAGCACAAGGATGACAAACTCGCCTTGAGCCCGACAACCAGCTTCATAGTCTGTTTGGTGTTCGGCATGCCTTGCTAGAGGCCGCTACCAACTGTGCATTTCGGAGGTGATCTGAACTGCGAACAAGCCGACTTGAACCTAAGGGGTCGCGCGCTTAAGGGAAGGAACCTAAGAGGTCGGCTCCGAGGACACTGGTCGGATGTGATCCAAGCTGTATTCAGATTGTGGCCGAGTAGACTTATGGGCTTTAGGGTCCGTGTGAGGCCCAAGTGTTGAGCCCGCGATGGACGCCTATATAAAGTGGAGGTACCACACACTCACGAGGTTGATCGCTTCGGTGCAGTCACTAGGGTTTGCATGTGTTGCAATAGACACCTCCACTTGCCGCCGGTTGTGTGATCGGACCTAGCAGTCCGCCGCACGACGTTCCTCCTGCATGCGCGGATACTGTTAGAGGTGGTGCACTTGCGCCACTCTGATGAACCTGTACGTGGGAACCGACTACCGGTTGTACGAGGGAGATCAGACGAGGAGGAGACGATCCACACGGACGCGCTGCCCCAACTCTTCTTCCGCTGCATGGCATTGCACATCTGGTGGTAACGAACTGTGATCCATCTCCCGTAGCATGTTCTTGGTTGTTCTGCGGGTAGGAAAATTTTAATTTGTAGTTGACGCACCCAACCATAGATCCCAACATACTGTACGTGGAGAGGCTGACAGGTGGGTCCACAGCCGCAGCAAGGAAGTGCCTCCTTATTACACGAAAAATAATTATTCCTCCACCTGACAGCACGGACCCACCGGATGGGCCCCGTATTTTGCTAAAAAAATGTTTCCCCCTGACTACTGGGACCCACCAGCTACATCTTCGCACGCAAGGAAGTGCCTCCTTATCCTCCCTGACAGTCAGGACCCACCTGGTCGAAGCATACGTAGCATTGTCATTCTGGTCACGAACGTGTACGAAGCGTACGTAGCATTGTCATTCTGTCTGCAGGCTACAGCGATGAACCATGGCCGAGTAAGGAAGGGCACGTGTCGTAGTAAAGGCGCACACGTGTCATAGTAGAGGCGTGCACGTAGCATGTCATGCAGTCTCGTTAATATCGTGTACACGTACGTACAACCAGGGTGCAAGAAGGTAAATACGGCCACGTACGTACATACGGGCGGGGTCTCGAATGCCTACTCACGCATACGTACGGCCAGGGCTTGTGTACATGGCTGGGTCGAAACAGAGAAATTGCGTCGTCGTGTTCATCGAGAGGCAACAAAATGCGTCGTGTTCATTGGGAGCCAACCAGCTTGGACGGAACAGCCGATCGAAATGAGGCATGGCATACCGTAGAACGGAGGAAACGGCCTTCTATTCGACCGGCCGCAGTCAAAACAGGATCCTGTTCATCGGGAGGGGTCTGGCGTACCGCAAAACAGAGGAAACGGACTTGTGTTCGAGTGCCTATGGTCGAAATGGGGTATTGTTGATCGGGAAGGGTGTGGCATGCCGCAAAATGGAGGAAACGAACTTGTGTTGGAGCGTTACGGTCGAAATGGGGGTCCTGTTCATCGGCACGGGTGTGGCGTACCGCAAGACGGGACTCCACGCACTACTACAGGATGGTCTAAACGCGACACTACGATCAGAGACCCTTCGATGAAACTGTGTGCGATGCCATAATCGCAAATAGTGGTATAAAAACCCGTCAAAAAGGTGCAAAACGTTTGCGATGACAAATGCATCAAACACGGTTCAGATTTTAGTCACGTGTGCGATGCAAGGCATGCGGTTCAGTTCAATTAACTGTTTGGGATGAGGAGGAACAAAAGAAATGGGCATCCAGATGAAGGTGTGTGCGATATACAGCATACGGTTCACTAGGATGAACTGTGTGTGATTAGGAAACACAATGGAAACGGTTCAACTGAACAAGATGTGTGTGATACGCGGCATACAGGTCCGTAATCAGAAATGTGTGCAAAGACCAATAATAACACAGACGTTTGCTGCTCATAAGTCGTGTGATTTGCTCCGTCTACAGAAGAATAACATGTATATATATAACTGAAATAAAAATCCAATTACATAAGTGACTATACAGATCACTCTCACACACCTCAATAAACAATTGCATGCATTCTAGAGTAGGAGAAACGGTCGTCTAGTCATCTACTTCTTGTGATGCTCCCGCCACTACTATGTGGCTCGATCTCTCGTCTGGGGCAGGAAGAAGACAGTTCCTCATGTCAACGATCGTCCTGTACATCTTGTAGCTTGTGTACGCGTCCTTGGCCGCATACTTGACATGTTGTTCATCAAGTGTCTCATGCCAAACACTATGCCAGGCATTCTTGTCCTTCTTGCTCTCTTCTTCATCTTCGCGTAGTAGGGTCGATGATGGCCCAGGCGAGGTCAACCAGGGAGTTCAGTTTGTTGTTGTCGCTCCCCCAGACCTTGTAGTAGTGCTGGATGTTGACAAGATTCGGACATTTCAAGATCGAAACCTTGAGCGCTTTTAGATCATTGGTGGTGTCCACCGTAGCGAAACTATAGTTGGAGCTGTTGATAAACCTGGAGAAACGCTCGCAAGGCCTTGTGGCCAGGTGGTAGTGGTAGACAAGGACGTCATGTCGCACGCATAACTGGGCGACGGCAACCTTTTGATCGTGCCCGGAATGACCCATGGTGTACTCGAGGTCGAAGCCGACCACTTGGTACTTGTCCTCGGCAAGGAACTGCTCCATAGTTTTGATGGACCTCTCCAGTGAGACCGAATCGTTCGTGTACACCACCGAGAGAGCCTTCCCCCTCACGTGGGTGTCCATGACGTCTTGCATGGTGAATTGCCCGCCGTTGTCATCGTCGGCCGCTGGGAGCACCATTGGAGCCACGGGGAGCGCCATTGGAACCGCTGGATGTCCTCTCTGTATGTGTCCTCGTGGGTCTGCTTATTGTGTCATGTGACATGAGAGATGAAGGTAAATGGCCACAGGAATGAAAGGGGATTGGGCGCCCTGGATTCCCGACGCGTCCGCATGGTAGTTTTTGCAACAGGTAAATGCATTGTCGCGCCGCGCCCGGCGCAACCGCATGCACACAAACATGCATGAACGTGCGTCGGCCCCACACTGGCAGCGCGCGTGGAGGGACGAGGGCAGAGCACCTGGAGGGACGCGAGAGCAGAGCGCGCGCGGCGGGACACGAGCAGAGCGCGCCGCGGCCGCATCAACCACAAGCAACCACATGTATAGAGCCGTTGAACACACAGGAAATGGTCGCCAACAAGCCGGCCGACAGTAGCGTCGCTGCGTAGAGAGCGGCAGTGTGTTAGTACCTCCGTATTGGTCTATAGTCCCCTTTATATTATGTGCAATACTTTGCCCTTAAATTTAGCCAACAAAATGTTAATGCTTGTTATAAAAATTATATAATTGGAAACTATGTTCAAATACGAATCCAACAATATAATCTTTGGCGACATGCATTCGTATTTTATTAGTTAAATCCTACTTATAAACTAGGATGGGGTATAGTAGGTAATTAAACCAATAACTTTTTTTGTATTAACCGTATGTGTACGTGGCCTTTCATCCTCCTCTCGCATGTCTTGTCACCCCGCTGCCGCAGACAGCTTACAGCGCAAGCTTGCGCAGTGCGGGGGTGTTCTTTTTACCAAACGTGGCGTCAATGTATCGTCGGTGAGCCCGTTCCCGCGCAACCTCACAGGTTCCCGCACAAGCTTCCCACCCGACTCGGTGAAATCCCACAAAATCCCAATGCTTACCGGCCTGCTATATAAACCCTCACGGCCGGCGAGTCCGGCGTCGCATTTTCCCCTCCCTCCCTGTAACTTATCTCATCTGCTTCTCCCACAATCGCCAATGGCACCGGTCCGTCGTCGTCGCTCAGCCACTCTGTCGTCATCAGAGGACATCTCCATCTAGGAGGCTACACCGCGGCGGTGGCGCAGTCCCCGGCATAGTGTAGTGCGCGGAACACCCACCACACACTCCATCGCCGCTGCCCATTGGCAGCTGTTGTCGGCCATCATTGCCGCCACACCATCATCGAAATCCTGGGCCATCGTCCGCTACACCACCGCGGTCCGAAGGCAGGAGGTGGTCGTCGTGGCCGCCAACCCACTGCCGGCCATCGTGGCCATCACCCGCTCCGCCACCGTGGCCAGAAGGCGGGAGGTGGTGGTCGTGGCCTCAACCCCATCGTCGGCCGCTGTGGCCACCAGCCCACCGTCGACCGCCGGGGTCATCACCCGCTCCGCCACCGCCGCCCAAAGGCGGGAGGCGGAGGGTGGATGCCCGCATGTGCGTCAGCGACCTTGCGTGCTACATCGAGTTCCTGCAGGAGGAGGTGGAGCGCCTCGTCAAGCATGCAAAGAGCCTTACCGCCGCCATGGCCATGGCACACGCCGCCTTAGGGGCGAGGAATCAGGAGATCTACGAGGAGAACCACCGCTTTGAGAGGGGTCGTCTGGAGCGGCAGAGGGCGTTCGAGGTGAGCATCGTTGAAGCTGCAGCAGTAGCAGGCATCATATTGCAGTTGTCCAGCTCATCAGTAGGCTCCTCCTCCTCTGCCTCTTACTTAGTGTGCTCGGCAGAGGAGAGGCAGCCGGAAGTAGTACAAAGCCCCTCCATAGTAGTAGTAGTAGTAGTAGTAGTAGTAGTAGTAGTAGTATTTAGGGGCTATTTTGTTCAGTTCATCTGACTATAGATGTGGTGGAACTGTACAACGTACTTCAAAATCTAGTATATATAGTTGAACTAGCTATTTCAGTACGTGGTTGGCAACAATTGGGGAAAAGTTTGGTCGGTTCAGCTGTCCAGTTGAACTGTTTGTATAAATTAAGAACGACTGCTTAATTATGAATGAAATCTATCTTCAATTACTAAATTTTAGTTGAAAAAATAGATACTGCTAGTGATTTTTAGCTTCATATTTTGACAAATCGCAGTGTTACATGGTTGACAAATGGTAATGTTACTAGATCAACAAATGTCAATCTTTCCAGTTTGACAAATGGAAACGTACCCAAATTGTTTGTAAGTGGTTGCACACAGTTCATCCAAAAGAACTGTTTGCATTAAAGAGATGCACAAATCCTGCTCTCGCTTTGCATACGGGTGTTCTATCTAAAACATTTGCGACCAAGTGCTGCACAAATCCTGCTCAGCACATTTTCCCTTGGCTTCCTGGGGAAGCTGTCGGTTTGCATATGGGTGTTCTAACTAAAATGTTTGCGATGAGTGTTTTAAAAACCATTGACGTTTGTTTCAATAGAAAATTGTTTGATAAGTCTGTACATTAAGAGAGAAAAACGCAAGTTCGCTCAAACCATATCTTTCATTCAGTCATATTGAGAATTTATATTCATATGATCGAGATACAATATTAAACCCAAGAAAAAAAATATTTCTGGCGGCTGCGGAGGCGGCGTGTCGCGCCGTCGTTGTCGTCCTCCGGGACGCCGTTGTTGAAGTCTTCAATGCAACACAGAATGTTCTTCACTTGTAAATCAAACATCATGTCATCGCGCGATCAACGGGCGGGGCGCGGGAGGACGGCAGCTGGCGGCGCTGAGAGGTAGCGGTTGATGCCGGCGCCCCATGCCGCTGAGCGGGGCGCGCGCACGGGCATGGGCGCGGCGGGTGCAGCCAGACGCACGGGGATCGGCGCCGTAGTGGGTGGAGGGGCGCGCACAGGCACGGGCGCTGGCACTGGCATGTACACGAGCTCGCGCGGGTCCGTAGAGAACTCGCTGACGCCCGCGGCTTCCAGCTCTACGATAGTGCTCGGCGACCAGACCGTCAATGCTACGGGGTGGGCGTGGGCGTGGGGATGGGAGCTGGGACGGGAGCAGGGGCAGCAACCGCCGCGGCCAGCTCATTCTGGGTCATGTCCATGAGTCCCAATTCCTCCTTATTTTCTATCTCCTCTGGCTCGGAGTCGACTTCACCACACATGAAGACTAGTGGCAGATGATCCTTCTGTGCCATGGCGTTAGTGGAGGTCTGTGGGAGGGAGGGGAATGGGAGGCAAACAGTAAGGCCACCCGTATTAAGTAGCGGCTCGGGCGCCATTAATGGAGAGGAAGGCGGGCGGACATGGAATCAAAGGGCTCACATCCCACTGAGCCTGCGCAGCGTACAACTCGCACGCTTCCCAGTGAGCCTGTGCGTTGGAGGATAGCTTGCACGCCTCTCGGTCAGCCTGCGCATTGGACTACGCTCACACGCCACCCGTTAAGTCAAGGTCAAGTAGCTGTCTGCACGGAACCTCCTATAGCCATCAAAACCAAGACATGTGGCGTCACGTGAATGGTTAACAGAACGCACACTGTTTGAATTATACAAACGTTTGAGATATTAAAATGGCAGCTATTTTTTTCAAAATGCCTTTATTGGTTGTTATTCGAGTGTGCCTTCTCTCAAAATGGACACGAAAAATACCACAACATGTCGGGTGCCATTCCATGATAGCATGCCAAGTTTCATGAATTTCATACGAGTTTTGGATTTACTAAAATTTAAAAACAAAGTATCTCAATGTTTTGCCGGCAATCAATGGTGCCTTGCTGTTTGAAATTCATTCTCATTTCTTGCATTGGACCTAAGCATGCGCCCAAGGATAAAGATTTGATTTTTCAACCAATTTATATGCACTGGAGCATGTGCATGTAGTTCAAATTTGAATTATGCACATATATGCATTGAAAACTCAGTTAATGCATAAAAATGTCCAAACGAACCCCGAAAAATCACAAAAACTGACACAACACTCCTATTGTTCTATGTTGACACAAGAAAAAATTTGAAAGCAATAATAAGCAATGAATATCGTTTCATCCCCAAATGTGGGACGTTCCCTACCGAAACCATCATGCTTGTTGTGAGAAGCTCTGGTTTGTGAGAAGCATATACCCAAACCTGCGCCAAATGGGACAAAACAATTACCACGACATGTTGATGCCGCTCCATGATAGCATACCAAGTTTCAAGAATTTCAGACGAGTTTTGGATTTACTAGAATTTAAAAACTAGGCATCTCAATGTTTGCGGCCAAGTGACGGTGGCAGGGTGTTTGACATTCATTCCCATTTCTTGCATGGGACCTAAGCATGCAACCAAGAACACATATTTGAATTTTCAACCAATCTATATGCATTAGAGCATGTGCATGTAGTTCAAATTTGAATTATGCACATGAATGCATTGAAAACTGAGTTAATGCATAAAAATGTCCGAATAAACCCCGAAAAATCACAAAAATTGACACAACACTCCTGTTGTTCTATGTTGACATGATAAATTTTTTGAAAGCAATAAGAGGCCATGGATATCGTTTCGTCCCCAAAGGTGGGACATTCCCTACCGAAACCATCATGCTTGTTGTGAGAAGCTCTGGTTTGTGAGAAGCATATACCCAAACCGGCCCCAAATGGGACAAAAAATTTGCCACGGCATGTTGATGCCGCTCCAGGATAGCATCCCAAGTTTCATGGATTTCAGACGAGTTCCGGATTTACTAGAATTTAAGAACAAGGTATCTCAATGTTTGCGGCCGAGTGATGGTGGCAGGGTGTTTGACATTCATTCCCATTTCTAGCATGGGACCTAAGCATGCAACCAAGGACACATATTTGAATTTTCAACCAATTTATATCCATTAGAGCATGTGCATGTAGTTCAATATGCACATAAATGCATTGGAAACTCAATTAATGCATAAAAATGTCTAAACGAACCCCGAAAAATCCCAAAAATTGACACAACACTCCTGTTGTTCTATGCTGACACTAGGAAAAAAATTGAGATCGAGAAGAGGCAATGGACATCATTTCGTACAGAAAGGTGAAACGTTCCCTTCCGAAACCATCAGCCTTATTGTGAGAAGCTCTGGTTTGTGAGAAGCATATCCCCAAACCTGCTCCAAATGGGAAAAAAAATTACCATGACATGTTGATGCGGCTCCATGACAGCATGCCAAGTTTCATGAATTTCAGACGAGCTTTGGATTTACTAGAATTTGAAAACCAGGTATCTCAATGTTTGCGACTGAGTGACAGTGGTAGGGTGTTCGACATTCATTCCCATTTCTTGCATGGGACCTAATCATGCAACCAAGAACACAGATTTGAATTTTCAACCAATTTATATGCATCAGAACATGTGCATGTAGTTCAGATTTGAATTATGCACGTGAATGCATTAAAAACTCAGTTAATGCATAAAAATGTCCAAATGAACCCCGAAAAATCACAAAAAATGACACAACACTCCTGTTGTTCTACGTTGACACGAGAAATTTTTTGAAAGCAATAAGAGGCAATGGATATCGTTTCATTCCCAAAGGTGGGACGTTCCCTACCGAAACCATCATCCTTGTTGTGAGAAGCTCTGGTTTGTGAGAAGCATATACCCAAACCTTCCCCAAATGGGACAAAAAATTTACCACGGCATGTTGATGCCGCTCCATGATAGCATTGTCGGATTTCGGGTTCCGGCAAAACCCTTGAGGTTCGAACTCTGGGGTGCGGACGAAGATCTCTCCCCCTCTCTAGCTCACGCACTCTATGATCTCACGGCCTAGCTTGACGAACCCAAATAACACGAGACACAAGATTTATACTGGTTCGGGCCACCGTTGTGGTGTAATAGCCTACTCCAGTGTGGTGTGGTGGATTGCCTCTTGGGCTGAGGATGAACAGTACAAGGGAAGAACAGCCTCGCGAGGAGAGGTGTTCTTGTGTTTGGTGTGCTTGCGTGGTTGAGGATAGGGATCAGATCAGATCCTCTGATGAGATGAGTTCGTCTCCTAATGACCTACTCTCCTCCCATCTTTGGCTATGATGGTGGCTAGCCCTATTTATAGAGGCCCGGGTCCTCTTCCCAAATATTGAGCGGGAAGGGATCCCACAACGGCCAAATTCGAAGGGAGACAACTAGTACAAGCTATTCTGACAAAAGTGGTATTTTCCTGCCAAAGGCTCTGGTGATGACGCCGTCTTGGGCTCCACAGTGACCTCTGTCTTGCCGTCCTGCTGGTCTTGGTCTTGTTGCACCGATATAGAAACCTTTGCCTGATGCCTCGGGACTCCTCGCCTGCGCTTGCCCCTTTAGCACCAAAGAGGAAACCAGGACACTGCGCGCTGGCGCATGCCTGCTTCCAGTCGTCATGGCTTGCATCACAGGAACCTCGCGAGGTGCCCCTCTCCTTGATCTCTCTGCCCCTCGCGAGCCAGCCTGGTGAGGCCGCCCCTGAGGAGGTCTTGCGTCGTCTGCCTCGTGAGGCTTGGCCCCTCGCGAGGGTCTTGAATGTTTCCTGGTGAAGATGGACCGTACGGGGCCGCCGATGGAGCCATGCTGCAGGCCGTAGGTAGGCAAGTCTGGGGACCCCCATTCCCAGAACGCCGACAGTAGCCCCCGAGACCAAGGCACGCTCGGTCTTGGCTTCGAGGCGAAGCCAAAGGGCAAGCGCGGAGCGCCGTGGGCCCTATCAGCCTGCGGCTACGGTTGGCGCGTGGCGACTGATTGGACGTCGGTGTCTTCGCTTCCCCACGCAGCCTCGCAACTGCCCGACTGACAAAAGGCCGGTGTGGGGACCGCTTTCCTTCATTGCGTTCCTTCGCCTTGCTCTAGATCCCCCTTCTTGCTCCTTACTTACGAAATCTCCAGATCTACTCTGATTTCCTTACGAGCTTCCGACCAATGGCGCCTCGAAAGCCCAAGGTTGATTCGCCGCCCGCCTAGTACGAGCCGACTCTGGAGACGCCTAATGTCTCGGTGAAGAACCTCGCCGCCACGCGCCTGCTGACGGCGGGGGAGAACAACGAGAAGGGGGAGACCAAGCTTCAGGCTGGCTCCACCGTGCCCGAAGCTCCGAAGAGCTCCTTCTACCCCTTCTTCATGAGCAGCGTCGCTGCCAGCCTCGTTCCCCCCTTCTCTGACTTCTTCTACGCGGTCCTTCGACACTATGGGTTGCAGGCTCTTCATCTCCATCCCAACTCTATTCTTCTCTTGTCCATCTTTGCCTTCTACTGTGAGGCATACGTCGGGGTGATGCCATCCGTGGCACTCCTGCGCCACTTCTTCTACCTCCGGATCAACAAGGGCCACACCACGGGGTGCGCCAACTTCATCGCAGCCGGCAAGGCCAATGCAATTTCGAAGATAGGGAAGAAGGCCGAGGGCTTCAGGAGCAAGTAGGTTATGATGGATGCCAAGTGTGTCCACCCACGGCTGAAGTTGCCGACGGGGATGCCTCGGCCTGATGAGGGGTGGTCCTACGTGAAGCTTACTGACGACCGGGTGAAGCTGGTGCTGGAGAAGATGAACGCCGATCTAAGGCCGGGAAACGCGAAGGCGGCAAAACTGACGGGGCTATGTTCCTGAAGGAATTCCTGGCGCAGCGGGTGGCTCATCTCCAGGCGCGCACGCGCCCCCTGTGGACGCTTGTGGATGAAGAAGACAAGCTCCGCTTGAGTCAGAACGCCTTGTCCGATGAGGAGCTGGCCGTGGCCCTCCGTCTCCTGGTCAGAGACGACCAAGAGTATCCGCCGAATCCCCACACTCCCTTGTTCCTACGGAAGGACGGGGCACAGGTCGTGGCCGCCATGCCCACCTTTGACGGGCGCGGCCTGGTGCCGCCAGCGCCTTCTGAGGTTCCTGTGGCGTCGGTGACGGTGGACATGTCTTCTGGTGATTCCCGCAGGGATGGAGAGGAGGAGGAGGAGGGGGACGAGGGGCGGGACTCGGAGGCAGCCCCCGAGGAGATGGGGAGACCTTCCCCTTGTGCAAGGCTAACATCCTTCGCCTCCTGCCTAACGACGATGGCGAGGCCGACATCCTCCCAGAGAAGGGGGAGCCGCCCGTGGTTCGGACGAAGGGAAGGTCGGCGCTGCTCTCCTGGGATGACGCTCCTACCTCACCGGCGCCTGGAGCTGCTTCCGGCCCAGCCGCTGCCCCTGCTTCTGCTCCCGGAGCTGGTGCGCCCGCGCCTCGGGCTGCAAAGCTCTCTGGGTTCAAGCTCCCGAAGTGGAGGAACTATGCCGTGATGGACCAGTAAGTGTCCTCGTCCTGCCTTGTTCTTACTTCTGATGCTTGCTTCTAACTCTTCTTCCTTGTTGTGCAACCAGGCCGACGCCTGCGGCGAAGAGGAGAAGGGAGGGCGAGGTGGTGCTGCTTGAGCCTAGATCGCCTCCTGCGGCCGCGCCCCTCTCCATGAGTAAAGGTGGAGACGGCGCTCGTGCTTCTCTAGCCCGATCATCCTCGCGAGGCTGGATGGACCATCCTCTGGAGGAGTTAGCCCCCAAGGCCCCGCTGGTTCCGGAGGTGCCAGCGTCCGGCTCAGGTGCTGGGGTCCCAGAGGCTCGGGAGCCTCCAGCCTCCCAGGCCATGGTGATGACGATGCCTCTTCCTCCTCCTTCTGTTGTGCTGCTGGTGCCAAGTTCCTCCGCTTCTCCTGACGTCCTGGAGCGGGCTCTTTCTGTGGTGGCCCTGCTGGGAGAAGACTTTCAGGGCGCCGACCGTCGCCTGGTGGCCAGACGGCTGGAATTGGTCTCCGGCTGGCTGCATTCCGATGCGTCCGTCCGGGCGACATTGAGCCAAGCTGCCGCTGACTCCGAGAAGGACAGGGAGGTCGTTACCCAGGCTGTGGCCACCTGCGAGGTGGCACTGAAGGACGCCAAGGCCGCCCAGGACCGCTACTGGTCGCTGGCAGCCGAGCTGGACACCATGCGAAGGGAGCACGTAGAGGAAGCCCGAGGCCGCAAGGCGGAGGAGGAGAAGATGAAAGCCCGAGAGGACGCTGTCAAGGAACGCGGCACCGAACTGGAGCAGTCGGCGAAGGCGTAGGCCACAGAGTGCGGCCGGCTGGAGGAGTTGGAGCAGAAGCTGAAGGCGGAGAAGGTCGAGCTTGACGCCAAGGTGAAGGTCCTGACTGAGGACCGCGCGGCCTTCCAGCTCCTTGAAGAGAAGGCTCGGACGGCGCTGAAGTCGCTCTACGAGAAGGTCTTGGAGGAGCCGCTGGTTACCGGCGACGAGGGCCCCAACCAGCTGGTTCCTTTCCTGGTTGATGTGCTTGAGGACGTCGTGAGCGGCATCGGTCCCATGGCAGAGGGAGAAGCCCGCGTTCTCTCCTCAGCTGCGCTGATGCGCGTCTTCAGTCACCTCTACCTTTGTGATCCTGCCGCCCGCCTTGACGAGCTGCTGGAGCCTGTGAAAGACGAGCATTACGAGGCCGCCGCTGCGGCTGTGAAGGGTCGGGTGGAGGCCCTGCTGAAGAGGTTTCGCGCCTTCGCTCCCGCACTGCCAACCAACGGCGCTACCGATCCTGCAACTCGGGATGGTGGTGCAGGTGAAGGCGACGCCGTTGGAGAAGAAGCATCCCTTGCGGGCGACGGAGGCGTCCAGGGATGACGAGGCGACGTGCTGGTGGCTCCTTTCCTGTTTTAACTTCCGCAATATGCACCATGCCTTGTGGAGGCGTTAAACTCTCTTTTGATTTCAGGGGAATGATATGTCCTATAATATTTGCTTTGAAATTCTGTGATTTCCTTTCTATTTGCTTTATGTTCTATGTCGGCAGGGCCCGACCCCGCGCATACCTCAGCCGCCATTGGGCCGACCGAATCACCAGGATGGACCAAGGAGTGAGGGGCTACTTGATCAGTTAGGCTCCTGAGTCACGATGCTCAGGAATCCCCCTTGGCGCGCAAACAACTTATAAGAAGGAGATCCGGGAGTAGGTCTAGTGTTCTACGTCGGCAGGGCCCGACCCTACGCATACCTCAGCCGCCATTGGGCCGACCAGATCACTAGGACGGACCAAGGAGTGAGGGGCTACGTGGTCAGTTAGGCTCCTGAGTCGCGATGCTCAGGAGTCCCCGTTGACCTTCAAACGACCTTCGTACCTTAGCTCCACTTGGGAGAGCGCGCGACAATCAGGTCCACGGGACCTGGCCGGGTGGCGTATGCTTGGGCGTGACCCGAGCGCAACCCCCGTGCTCAGCCCCCTCACGCGGCTCTCCCGAGGGGAGGCGTTGCGATGAGGCCAGACACCGAGCCCGGAGGCTTCCTGAGGTTGATATGGCCATGAGGCCGCCCTCAGTTGTTTATCACCAGGACGGACCATGGCGCTTCCGCACTTGCACGGGCATAGCCGCTCCTCGGCAATGTCGACTGCCAGCGCGGAGCATGGTGCTTCCACTAGTACGTGGGAGGGGGCTCCCTCTGAGTGGAGCCCCCGGGGCGTGTACAGCCCCACCCTGAGACGTGGCTTGCACAGCAGGGCTAGACGAGGTGTATCTGGGCACTGGTGAGCCAGCGCAGGACTCACGAGGCCCTACCTCAAGGCGGGTTGCCCCTAGTCTTGATTCTTGATGGTTGTGGCATTCTTGCGAGATGGTTAGACAACCTGCGCCGAGTGGATTTCCTGAGGCTATCACATGAGAAGGCCAAGCACCAATGACCCCAGGAGGTGACGTGAATGTGGCCGGCCCGCCAGACAGAGCTCAGCCGTTGGATTTATCTACGCTGCAGGGATGGGCCCAAGCATAGACGTCGTGCCTAGCCTTCTACTGCGAAGGATCCTGAAGAAAGACAATCGGCGCGCGGCTCGCATGGTAGGTGCCAATCGAGTAGGTGATATCTATATATAGATTACGCATGAAAAGCAACTAGCTTAGGTAAATGCGAGGACAACACATGCCACTGGGTTGGACCCGAGCGGCCTGGGGTTAATGTAGCCCAAGGGGCGCTCCCAGCAGAGTGAACTGAAGATGCAAGCGGGTACGTGCCGCAAGGATAGACCCACGTGGCCTGGGGATGATGCAACACAGGGGGCACTCCCAGCTGAATGAACTTGGAAAAGTGTTACCTAGTTCGGTTGCCGAAGGAGGGTTGGGGTAGCTGAAGACACATAGCGAAGAAGCTGCTTCTCACGAGCCGATGGGGCCCTGAGCCTCGGGAGGCTCTAGAGGCTCAGGTGGCCTCCGGAGGATCGTCTCCATCTCCGCCAGGACCGCATGATGCCTGGCCTCCTGCCCTGCCATGATGCTCCGCAGATTGCGCTGGAAGGCGGCAGCCATGCTCGGTAGGTCGAACGGCATGCGAACGTAGCTGTGAGGCGGGCCCTCACACCTGCCAGCACGCGAAGGCTAGAAGCGCTCCTGAGATGCGGCCCTATTGAGCCCTGAGATGTCGATGCAGACGCGCAGCTCACCACCCTCGCCTGGGTGGGGAGCGACGCCAGGTGGGCGGCGGTCGCCACGTATTGCTCTTGCTTCCTAACGATCCTGAGATGCCTTGGTGATGAACTCCTGAGCATCGGGCGCTCTTCGCCCGGTGTCCTCCTGAGGGAAACATGTCACGAAGCACGCCTCCACGTGGTGCCCGAGCGCCTCCCTCATGATGTTGGCCAGGTCTGAGGCCCTCCAGAAGAGAGCCCCCGAGCCTTGCCCGAGGAGGGCGCTAGGCGCGCCTCCCTATGTGAGGGAGGGAGGCACCCCTAGAGCTGGTGCATATCCTGAAGTGGTGCCACTAGAGGTGCCGCTCCCGAGAGGCCCATCGCAAAGTAGCTGCTTCTTCTTCTTGGGGTTGGCCTCAGGAGGGTACTGCACACCTGCGCTGTTAGGGTCTTCGATAGATGCAGCTTGGAAGGCGCGCTCGAGGGAGTACACTGCATCTCTTTCTTCACAAGGGACCGTGATGATTCCACCGCTTCCCGGAATCGTGAGGACGTTGTAGCCATGGTGGGTGACTGTCATGAATTTGGCCAGTGCTGGATACCCAAGGATGGCATTGTATGGCAGGCGGATGTGGGCGACATCAAAGTCGATGAGCTCTGTGTGGTAGTTGTCGCGCTGACCGAAGGTGACAAGGAGGCGAACTTGCCCTATCGGGGTGGTGGAGCCGTATGGCACATGAAGCCTGTCGAATGTTTCGACGGACAAGATACTGAGTCCTGCGCCGCCGTGGATGAGGGTCTTGGTGACTTGGACATTGTTGATGATGGGTGAGCAGAGCATCGGGAGGACACTGGCGGTTGCCGCACATTTGAGCTGGTCCGCCAAGCTAAAGGTGATGGCATACTTGGACCACCCGAGCGGGCGCGTAGCCTCGAGCTTTGGGAGCGCCACATTCACTTCTTGAGAGAACTGCTTGAAGATGCGTTGGGAGGCTGGGGCTTGAGCGCCACCCAAGATGCAAGCGATGGTGCGCGGCTCCTGAAAGCCCCTAGCCCCTTCGTCTGGTTAATGGTCGTCGCTCCTTCTTGGCGGCAGCAGTGGAGGGAGACCAGGGTTGCCCTGAGGGCGGTCCTCACGAGGCTGGTCCCTCCAGGCGCCCTCACGAGGCTGGTCCTGCCAACGATCCTCGCGAGCCTGGTCGCGCCACTCTTGGCTGGTCCCATGGTCGTCCCAACGTCCTCCACCTCGTCCACCTCCTCGGCCGTAGCCCCGGTCATTGAGCTCGGGGCGTCGACCGAAGCATCCATCTCGAATGGCCCTGAGCTCTTGACAGTCGTTGGTGTTGTGCGTGCGCATGTTGTGGCAGACGCGGAACGTACGGCTGCCCTTAGCCAACTCGGGAAGATCTCGGCCATGCTTGGTGTCCGGTTCTGCTGCGAGTACGGCTACCCCTTTGCGCTTCACATCCTTGACCTTGGCCTTCTTCTCCTCTGGATCCGTAGCTGGAAGCTCGAGGAGGGAGAGACGCCCCTCCTCAGCCCTTGCACAATTGGTTTCTATGTTGAACAGCTCCAAGGTCGTGCACAGCTCCTCATAGATGGCGAGTTCCTCCTTCATCTTGACGTCGCGGACGCCGTCGGAAAACATCGAGATGATGGCCTCGTCCGTCACCTTGGGGATCTTGATACGCGCGATGTTGAAGCGCTGGATGTATTTCTGCAGGGTTTCTCCTGGTTGTTGCTTGATGCAGCGCAGGTCACCCGCGATCGGGTGGCGGTCGCGAGTTCCCTGGAAGTTGGCGATGAAGCGGCTACGCATCTCATCCCAGGAGGAAATCGAGCCTGGGGGCAGGTCAAGGAGCCATGAGCGGGCGCCGTCCTTGAGAGCCATGGGAAACTAGTTCTCCATGACCTTTTCGTCGCCATTGGCCGCCTCGATGCTCAGCTCGTAGAGCTGCAGAAACTCTGTAGGGTCGGGGGTGCCATCGTAGCGAGGAGGCAGATCCGGCTTGAACTTGCCCGGCCAGACGTCGCTACGCAGCTCAGGGATGATGGCACGGCAGCCCGCCGTGGCCACCGGGGCCCGTCGTGGAGGTGGAGCTTGACCTTGGCGTCCCTATGCTGCCACGGCAAGTGGTGCATGGCCCTTCCACAGCAAGCGATCCTGACGTGGTGGTGCTGGAAGCGGTGGAGCATCTTCTTGCGAACGGGGAACCTCCTGGCAACTTCTTTCTTCGTGCGCGGGCACACGGCGCGGAGGATCACGCCGCTGGGCCGCACATCTTGGAGAGAGGACGCCGTGTTGATGTGGGGGAGGCTGACGCGCTCCCTGAGCCGCGCGCCTCGGCGCGAGGACGCCATCTTGGTGCTGAGGGGGTGGACGCGCTCCGTGAGCCACATCCCCCGCAGCCGGGGGCGGGCGAGGCAGCGAGAGGGATGGCGCTGGAGAGCCCCCCGCGGCGCTGATGAGCCCGGCGATGCGGTCCAGCCAGTCCTCATAGAGGTCGTCAACCGGGCGGTAGCGCAGGAGCTCGTGTGCCATGAGCAGAGCGGCCTGCGCGTCCGTGAGGGCGCGGCGAGTGTGGGACGATGAGACGGCCGGAGTCAGCGACGGGGTGGCGGTGCGACCATCTCGCCGCACAGAGAGGTGAAGTGAAGAGGCTTGTTGCTTGTTTGACGCCGGGCCGGTGGCGGCAGGTGACGGAGAATGGTGGGGAGGTCCACCGACAGGGGCGGTCTGAGCGACACGGGTGGCGAGGGCGGCCCGGCGCTCATTGTGGGCCCGGCGAGCATCGGCCATGAACTTGGCGAAGCGGTGAAGCGCGGATCGACGAAGAGGAAAGCTTCAGTGCACCCCCTACCTGGCGCGCCAAATGTCGGATTTCGGGTTCCGGCAAAACCCTTGAGGTTCGAATTCTGGGGTGCGCACGAAGATCTCTCCCCCTCTCTAGCTCACGCACTCTACGATCTCACGGCCTAGCTCGACGAACCCAAAGAACATGAGACACAAGATTTATACTGGTTCAGACCACCGTTGTGGTGTAATACCCTACTCTAGTGTGGTGTGGTGGATTGCCTCTTGGGCTTGGGATGAACAGTACAAGGGAAGAACAGCCTCGCGAGGAGAGGTGTTCTTGTGTTTGGTGTGCTTGCGTGGTTGAGGATCGGGATTAGATCAGATCCGCTGATGAGATGAGTTCGTCTCCTAATGACCTCCTCTCCTCCCATCTTTGGCTACGGTGGTGGGTAGCCCTATTTATAGAGGCCCCGGTCCTCTTCCCAAATATTGAGCAGGAAGGGATCCGACAATGGCGAAATTCGAAGGGAGACAACTAGTACAAGCTATCCTGACAAAAGTGGTCTTCGCCTGCCAAAGGCTCTGGTGGTGATGCCGTCTTGGGCTCCACGATGACCTCCGTCTTGCCGTCCTGCTGGTCTTGGTCTTGTTGCACCGATATGGAAACCTTTGCATGAATTTTAGACGAGTTTTGGATTTACTGGAATTTAAAAACCAGGTATTTCAATGTTTGCGGTCGAGTGGCGGTGGCAGGGTGTTTGACATTCATTCACATTTCTTGCATGGGACCTAAGCATGTAACCAAGGACACTGATTTGAATTTTCTACCAATTTATATGCATTAGAGCATGTGCATGTAGTTCAAATTTGAATTATGCACATAAATGCATTGAAAACTTAATTAATGCATAAAAATGTCCAAACGAATCTCGAAAAATCCCAAAAAATTGACACAACACTCGTGTTGTTCTATGTTGACACTAGGAAAATTGTGAAATCGAGAAGAGGCAATGGATATCGTTTCGTCCAGAAAGGTGAAATGTTCCCTACCGAAACCATCATGCTTGTTGTGAGAAGCTCTGGTTTGTGAGAAGCATATCCCCAAACCAGCCCCCAATGGGACAAAAAACTTACCGCGGCATGTTGATGCCGCTCCATGACAGCATTCCAAGTTTCATGAAGTTCAGACGATCTTTGGATTTACTAGAATTTAAAAACCAGGTATCTCAATGTTTGCGGCCAAGTGACGATGACAGGGAGTTTGACATTCATTCCCATTTCTTGAATGGGACCTAAGCATGCAACCAAGGACATAGATTCGAATTTTCAACTAATTTATATGCATTAGAGCATGTGCCTGTAGTTCAAATTTGAATTATGCACATGAATGTATAGAAAACTCAGTTAATGTATAAAAATGTCCAAGCGAACCCCAAAAATTGACACAGCACTCCTGTTGTTCTATGTTGACACTAGGAAAAAATTGAAATCGAGAAGAGGCAACGGATATCGTTTCGTCCTGAAAGGTGAAACGTTCCCTACCGAAACCATCACACTTGTTGTGAGAAGCTCTGGTTTATGGGAAGATTATACCCAAACCTGCCCCATATGGGACAAAAGTTTTACCACGACATGTTGATGCCGCTCCATGATAGCATGCCAAGTTTCATGAATTTCGGACGAATTTTGGATTTACTAGAATTATAAAAGCAAGTACGTCGATGTTTGCCGAAGAGCCACGGTGTCATGGTGTTCGAATTTCATCCCCATTTCTTGCATGGGACATAAGCATAAAACCATGGACACATATATGATTTTACAACCCATTGTTGGTGCACCGGAGCATGTGCATGTAGTTTAATTTTGAATTGTCCACCTGAAATGGCTAGAAAACCAATTTAATGTGTAAAATGTTCAAACTAACCCTGAATAATTTGGATTCTTTTACGACACACATATAGCTGCATGTTCACTGCAGATAAAAGGTCTAGCAATTCAAACACCGTCCATTGCCACTGTGACCCCATTATGTAATTCAAATCAAGATGAAAAATCAAGTAGATCCCACACAGTTTATTATCACCAACCGTGTGAGATGCAGCACAAAATATCCTGGAGCACCGTTAGTGTATAGTACGCCTATGGCTTACGCGAGAAGGTGCGTCGGCTATAGTCCATAGCCGGCATCTCAAGCACACTAGCTCGTTCTCCAAATATCATTTCATTGTTCAATCGTCGCCAGACAAAGATGGGCACGTGGACCCGCATCATGAGGGCAACTTCGGTGGCCCACTCCGGCGAGAGCGCGGCCGCAACCGCCATGTGCGTGCTAACAAGGTGCATGAGCGCGGCCACAATATGCGACCGAGTGGCCAAGGCAGCCCAAACGGCCACTGTTGCTTCTCAGGTGGCGGCAGCAACATCTGCCTCGGGGATAGCAACTGGTGAGAGCGGCATAGCAGTAGTTCGTTCCGAAGTGGCGGCCTTAACGCTGATGGAGGCCGCCCACGCCCAGCTCATGGCGGTCACCGCACAAATCGAATGAAGCTTCTCCGACAACGGCCGGCAACCCACAGCCGAAGGGGTGGCAATCGCCGAGAGCGTTCGAGCAGCCGTCCGTTCCTCCGCCGCATTCCTTGCGACGACGGAGCCCATCCAAGCCCAGATCACGGTGACCCATGCCCAGCTCGTGGCGGCCTTTTCCAAAGAGATGGCGGATGCACATGGCGAGATGCTTGCCGAGTATGGTGCGATGGATGCCATGGAGCCCCTTCCCAGAAGACCGTCGGGCGCGAGCTGGACATGGAGGCGGCAGCGGAGAAAGACGAGCACTAGCCACAATAGTACTCTTTGTTTTGTTTAATTAAGAGTGTTGGTCTTTAATTTGTTAGAGTAATGTTTAGGTCAGCTAGCTCTGTTTAATTGCTGAACTTGCTCGATTAAGAAGTGTGGGCGTATTGTAGTCTCCTTTGTGTACCCAAATTGTGCAATGACGTGGATGACCACTATAACCAAGGAAATTTGAACCAAATATTTTGGTGTTCAAACTCATCACACACAGGTTAATCTATCTGAATCATTTGTGATGTTCACATATCATACACAGTTCTGAATAAGGGACCGTGTGTGATGACACTTTGTGAACCAGTTTTTTCGCTGAAGCGATTCCAAATTTTCGGCTTTCGCGGAAGTATCTACCTCCCCTCCCCCTCCCCGTTACCAAAAGCCACATTTCCCCTATTTCTGCCTTCCTTTCCAAGTTGAAACCTTCACTCCTTGCTTGCAGTGTTGCCTCCTCGCCAGCGACCCTCCTTCATTCTGCTCGGCCTCATCTATCTAGGCAGGTGATCCACACCCGACCCCATCCTTCTCCTTCTTCCACATCCCACATGCCCTGACTGTCGGCGCGACACCTTCCACCCAAATCACCGACCCCTCCACCAAATAAGCGCCGCCCTAAGCCAGGGTGCACTTTGTTGACGTTCGGTACATTTTGCTTAACGTTTGGTACATTTTTCTTAACGTTTGGTACATTTTGCTTAACGTTTGGTACATTTTGCAACACCTTCCACCCAAATTTTCACTCCTTGCTTAACGTTTGGTACATTTTGTTGTGGTGTTTAGTTAACTTTTTGGTTCAATTATGCAATGCGATGTTTAATAGTTGTGGGTGCATTATATTATTGTATACCATGTGAGGCATAAATCGAATTTGGCTGTAGTAAATACATGAGAAACAAATACAATTTCTATATTTCCAAGTTGTTAAGCATGCTCGGTTTGGTTAACTGTCTGTTATTCTATTAGGAGTATGTTATATTGTGCAATGTGGTGCTTAGTTGATGTTTGGTTCATTTGTTGTGGTGTTTAGTTAACTGCTTGGTTCAATTCTGCAATGCGATGTCCAATTGTCGTTGGTAGAATTTTGTATTGTTGTGCATGTGAGGAATAAATCGAATTTGGCTGCACTTAATACATGAGAAACATATACAACTGCTATATTTCCTAGTTCTTAATCATGCTTGGTTTGGATAAATGGGTTTTCCATGTGGCTTGAATTAATCTGATGAATCTACAATGTGCTTATTTTTCATCAACATATTTTACTAATAGCATGCGAACCCTTACTTAACCTGATGACTAACTACCTTATATGTGTTACAAGGAAACAATGGGAAGCACTGAGGTTTACAATCGAGGTTAGCACATGCATGGTCCATTGTCTAATAGCACATTATTGTGCAATTGCAGGAACCATTCTAATATTTAGATTTTTAACAATTTGTTCTTGCACATGTTGGTCCTGCTGTCAGAGGTTTTGACCCACTGTTCGACCCTTTTTACATATGGGGAAATGAGTTGTCCATGAATATCAATCAATTCAAGAAACTCAGAAAGATTGTTAGGATAAAGAAATTAGCAACAAAAAATAACAAGATCTTTGTCTGCGCAATGAAGAAGACATCAGTTCACTACAAGATGGTACTAACTATTATACCTTGCCTTTTTTATTCCTTTGCCCAATTTCCAATATAGAGAAGGTATTTATGCACATCCTTGTTTTCAGGCCTTTCTAAAGCAGTTCACTGATGATTACCTCTCAAACCACCTCTATGGTCAGGAGGTGAGGAAGGTTTTCATACAACACCCACGGTTCAATATTGAAGTGTTCGTGAAGAAGACGAAGGACGGACGGTCAATCATCCACAGGCACTGGCCTAAAGTTGCAAAGACCTTCAACATGAATGAAGGCTCAATATTCACCTTCCGCTTCAGCAGTTTTCCACATGATATGCATCAGTCTATATACCGTCTATGATGCTAATTTCGAAAGGTTCTACATGTTGCATATGAAACTTGGTGCTGGTGCAGTTGTGTAATGGGGTAGCTGAGTGCTGAAGCTATATCATGTTGTACTCTGATGTATTTCAATTATGAAATCTTGCTTCCTTAATATGGAAATGAAATATATCTTAATATGAATGTCAATTAGATTAATAAATGGATTATTAGTAATAGGGTAATTAGCCTGCTAATGGAGAATTAGCCTACTGATTGGGTTTTGCTATTGCAAATGGTTATTCAGAAAATACCATGGGCGATGACCTCAGGCAACGCACACAGTTTCTAGGAATAAACCGTGTTGGATCAATGAACAATCACACACGGCCTTCTCTTGAAAACTGTTTGCGTTAGGCCACCTTGCGCAAACGTTTACCACATAAAAACTATGTGTGATGGACAACCTTTGCCACACAGTTTCTTCTATGCACCATGTGTGATGCATTCAATAACGCAAACGATAAAATTGTTAATATCGTGTTCAATGGCAACGCTATCAAAAATGATTTAAGGGGGGAAATTGTGTGTGATGTACCTGTGAACGGAAACATTTTCTGTGGAGCGACTGTGTGGGACGTACATACAAATGGAAACATTTAGCGAGGACTGACTGTGTAGGATGTACTTGCGAGCGGAAACAATTTCGCCTGTATAATTGTATTTTTTTAGCTCTACTATACGTATTA
This sequence comes from Triticum urartu, assembly GCF_003073215.2. Taxonomy (NCBI): domain Eukaryota; kingdom Viridiplantae; phylum Streptophyta; class Magnoliopsida; order Poales; family Poaceae; genus Triticum; species Triticum urartu. The sequence goes on from NC_053027.1 coordinate 159,955,926, forward strand.
CCGTATTTGAGCGCTCGCCGGTCGCACAAGACCTCATTTTGCCGAGCGTGTGTGCCAAGAGGGCATATCCTCGACGGTTTTTTGGTCGTGTGGGAAGGACCCCCTATCGCTGTCACTCACTAGGCGACGGTTCCAAATGCCTTCGTGGAAAGGGGTTAAAAACCGTTTGTATAGCACCGACGCGTACCAGTGACGGGCTATTGTTCATCTCCACCGTAGACCTCCTCCAGCCTCCACGGGCTACTGTTCATCCACCGTCGACCCCCTCCAGCCTCCACCTATGACTATTCATCCATGGGATCCTATTCATCCAGCCTCCATTGCTCCTCCACCGGCTACTGTTCAACTATCCCTCTCCACGGGGTCCTGTTCAACCACCCCTCCACGGGCTACTATTCATCCAGCCCTCCACCTGCTACTGCTCAACCAGCCCTCCACGGTGTCCTGTTCATCCAGCCCTCCATGGGGTCCTGTTCATTCACCCTCAACCGACTCGATTGATCGGGGTCCTATTCATCCAGCGGCAATGGCCTATACTACCATGGGGTCTTGTTCATCCAGCCCCCCACCGGGAAATATTCATCCAACCTCCCCAACAACACTCACTGTTCATCAAGAGGCGGGAGGTTTGATCGGCTTCAGTTAGCAGCACTAGCAAAGGAATCGCTCGATCGGCTTCAGTAACGCGTAGCCTGCAGTGCAATCACTCGGGTTCAGTAGGCGAACTCCTCGCTCGGGTTTAGTTAGAGTGCAACGCCTCACACATACGCGCGTACGTGTACGAGAGAAACACGCAAACCTCTGTGCATCGCTCGGCCCCGACCACCCACTGTAACCGGGAACTCCCCGATATTTTCCTCACCCTCGCTTCTACCACGGGTTTTCCATCATGGATGGCCCAAAGAATGTCATGCAGCTGCGTCTCCGGCCCGCCCAGGACGAAAAGCCCATTTTCTGTCATGATTTTTTGTCATAGAAGTAGGAGCCCATCACATATATAATAAAGTTGTTATTTTATATTTCCTTATATCATGATAAATGTTTATTATTCATGCTAGAATTATATTAACGAGAAACTTTATACATGTGTGAATACATAGACAAAACACTGTGTCCCTAGTAAGCCTCTACTAGACTAGCTCGTTAATCAAAGATGGTTAAGTTTCATAACCATAGACATGTGTTGTAATTTGATGAACGATATCACATCATTAGGAGAATGATGTGATGGACAAGACTCATCCTTTAGCTTAGCATGTTGATCGTTCAGTTTTATTGCTATTGCTTTCTTCATGACATATACATATTCCTTTGACTATGAGATTATGCAACTCCCGCATACCGGAGGAATACCTTGTGTGTATCAAACGTCACAACGTAACTGGGTGATTATAAAGATGCTCTACAGGTATCCCCGAAGGTATTTGTTGGGTTGGCATAGATCGAGATTAGGATTTCTCACTCCGAGTATCAGAGAGGTATCTCTGGTAATGCACATCATAATAATCCTTGCAAGCAATGTGACTAATGAGTTGGTTGCGGGGTGATGCATTACGGAATGAGTAAAGAGACTTGTCGGTAACGAGATTGAACTAGTGGTACATCTACATCGTATCTAATTTTCCAAACACTTTTGCCCTTGTTTTGGACTCTAACTTGCATGATTTAAATGGAACTAACCCGAACTGACGATATTTTCAGTAGAAGTGCCATGGTGTTATTTTTGTGCAGAAATAAAAGTTCTCGGAATGACCTGAAAATCAACGAAGAATATTTTTGGAATATGTAAAAATATTGGCGAAAGAATCAACGCAAGGGGGCCCACACCCTGTCCATGAGGGTGGGGGCGCGCCCACCCCCCTGGGGCGCGCCCCTGTCTCGTGGGCCCCCTAAGGCTCCACCAACCTCAACTCCAACTCTATATATTCATGTTCGGGGAGAGAAAAATCAAAGAGAAGGATTCATCACGTTTTACGATACGGAGCTGCCGGCAAGCCCTAATCTCTCTCGGGAGGGCTAATCTGGAGTCCGTTCGGGGCTCCGGAGAGGGGAATCCGTCGCCATCGTCATCATCAACCTTCCTCCATCACCAATTTCATGATGCGCACCACCGTGAGTGAGTAATTCCATCATAGGCTTGCTGGAAAGTGATGGGTTGGATGAGATTTATCATGTAATCGAGTTAGTTTTGTTAGGGTTTGATCCCTAGTATCCATTACGTTCTGAGACTGATGTTGCTATGACTTTGCTATGCTTAATGCTTGTCACTAGGGCCCAAGTGCCATGATTTCAGATCTGAACCTATTTTTTTCATGAATATATGTGATTTCTTGATCCTATCTTGCAAGTCAATAGTCACCTATTATGTGTTATGATCCGTTAACCCCGAAGTGACAATAATCGGTATACTTACCGGTGATGACCGTAGTTTGAGGAGTTCATGTATTCACTAAGTGTTAATGCTTTGGTCCGATACTCTATTAAAAGGAGGCCTCAATATCCCTTAGTTTCCAATAGGACCCCGCTGCCATGGGAGGGTAGGACAAAAGATGCCATGCAAGTTCTTTTCCATAAGCACGTATGACTATATTCAGAATACATGCCTACATTACATTGATGAACTGGAGCTAGTTCTATGTCACCCTATGTTATAATTGTTGCATGAGGGATCGCATCTAACATAATTATCCATCACTGATCCATTGCCTATGAGCTTTTCATATATTGATCTTCGCTTAGTTACTTTTTCGTTGCCACTGTTACAATTACTACAAAACTGCTACTATTACCTTTGCCACCGTTACTGCTACTTCCATATTACTTTGCTACTAAATACTTTGCTGCAGATATTAAGTTTTTCAGGTGTGGTTGAATTGAAAACTCAGCTGCTAATACTTGAGAATATTCTTTGGCTTCCCTTGTGTCGAATCAATAAATTTGGGTTGAATACTCTATCCTCGAAAACTGCTGCGATCCCCTGTACTTGTGGGTTATCAAGACTATTTTCTAGCCCCGTTGCCGGGGAGCATAGCTCTATTCTTTGAGTTACTTTGGATTTATATCTGTTGATCACTATGAAGAACTTGAAAGATAAAAGAACCAAGATTTTTCCCTCAAGTACGAGGGGAGGTAAGGAACTTCCATCTAGCTCTGCACTTGATTCACCTTTTGTTTTGAGTAAACTTGTGACACCTACTCCAGCTATTCATTCTAATATGTCGCATGTTATTGATGATGCCACTTCTGATTTACATGATACTTATGATGAAACTACTTCTATGCTTGATAATACTGTGCCACTAGGTGAATTTCTTGATGAACAACTTGCTAGGGTTAGAGAGAATGAAATTATTGAAACTGATAATATTGATGAAAGTGATGATGAAGATTCTCCCCCTAGGTATGAATTGCCTGTTGTGCCTGAGAGTTATGTTATGGATGAAGAAACTGCTAGAGACTTTTTAGCTTGCAATGATAGATATGATCTGAAGAAACTATTAGCTAAGCTGAAACAGAAGTCTTTGAATGCTAGAATGAAATATGACCCTGCTTTTGCTACTTCACCTATCTGTATTTCTGATAAGGATTATGATTTCTTTGTCGATCCTGAGTTAATTACTTTGGTTGAATCTGATCCTTTTTATGGCTATGAATCTGAAACTGTTGTGGCACATCTTACTAAATTAAATGATATAGCCACCCTGTTCACTAATGATGAGATAACTCGCTATTACTTTATCCTTAAGTTGTTTTCGTTCTCATTAAAGGGTGATGCTAAAACATGGTTTAATTCTCTTGGTCCTGGTTGTGTGCGTAGTCCCCAGGATATGATTTATTACTTCTCTGCTAAATATTTCCCCGCTCATAAGAAACAAGTTGCCTTAAGGGAAATATATAAGTTTGTGCAAATTGAAGTAGAGAGTCTCCCACAAACTTGGGGGAGGCTTCTCCAATTACTTAATGCTTTGCCTGATCATCCTCTCAATAAAAATGAAATACTTGATATCTTTTATAATGGACTAACCGATGCTTCCAGAGACTACCTGGATAGTTGTGTTGGTTGTGTTTTCAGGGAAAGAACTGTTGATCAAGCTGAATTGCTATTGAATAATATGTTGAGTAATGAAAATGATTGAACACTTCCTGAACCAACTACTAAGACAACTCTAAAGAAAAGGGGTATTCTATTTCTCAGTCCTGAAGATATGCAAGAGGCAAAGAAATCTATGAAAGAAAAAGGTATTAAAGCTGAAGATGTTAAGATTTTACCACCTATTGAAGAAATAAATGCTCTTGATAACCCGACACAGGTAGTAAAGGTAAATTCTCTCTATAGATTTGATGAAGGTGATATTCCTCGTAATAAGTCTACTAGCCAATGCTTGGATGAGTTTGATAATTTTATTCTTAAGCAAGAAAACTTCAATGCTTATGTTGGTAGACAATTGAAACACAATGCTTATATGATTCAACACTTGAGTGATTATATGTCTAGAGTTAAAGGTGAACTTAAACTTATTAGTAAACATGCTTCTATGGTTCCTGAGGGAGTCCTGGATTAGGGGGTCTCCGGACAGCCGGACTATATCCTTTGGCCGGACTGTTGGACTATGAAGATACAGGATTGAAGACTTCGTCCCGTGTTCGGATGGGACTCTACTTGGCGTGGAAGGCAAGCTAGGCAATACGGATATGTATATCTCCTCCTTTGTAACCGACCTTGTGTAACCCTAGCCCCCTCCGGTGTCTATATAAACCGGAGGGTTTTTGTCTGCAGGACAAGGGACAATCATACCATAGGCTAGCTTCTAGGGTTTAGCCTCTCTGATCTCGTGGTAGATCAACTCTTGTAATACTCATATCATCAAGAACAATCAAATAGGACGTAGGGTATTACCTCCATCAAGAGGGCCCGAACCTGGGTAAACATCGTGTCCCCTGCCTCCTGTTACCATCCGCCTTAGACGCATAGTTCGGGACCCCCTACCCGAGATCCGCAGGTTTTGACACGAACATTGGTGCTTTCACTGAGAGTTCCACTGTGTCGTCACCATAAGGCTTGATGGCTCCTTCGATCATCGCTAGAGATGCGGTCCAGGGTGAGGCTTTCCTCCCCGGACAGATCTTCGTATTCGGCGGCTTCGCACTGCGGGCCAATTTGCTTGGCCATCTGGAGCAGATCGAAAGCTACGCCCCTGGCCATCAGGTCAGATTTGGAAACTTGAACTACACGGCCGATATCCGTGGAGACTTGATCTTCGACGGATTTGAGCCCATGCCGGACGCGCCGCACAGTCACGACGAGCAAGACGTAACTCTGCCGTCGGACAGTGTTCGGGAGATCACATCCGTAGCTACTCTGTCCATCAATCCAGAGCAAGTCGCGCCATCCGAGAGCGGAGGGATGGACCCCGCCATGGACGCCGCACTCTCAGTGGCGATAGAGTCGGATACTGACTTCACCCCTTACAAGAGCCATGTCACCGAACCACTGGATTCATCTCCGGCCACGGACTCCGAGCCGCTCATATCCGTGCCCGTCGAGTGCGACTGGGCGCTGATCATGGAGTTCACCTCCGCGGATATCTTTCAGCACTCACCTTTTGGAGATGTGCTAAATTCATTAAGGTCTCTCTCTCCCTGTCAGGAGAACCTTGGCCGAACTATGTCCGGCTAGAATGGGATGCGGACGACGAAGAAATTCACTGCCCACCCACTTAGTAGCCACTGTCGATGACTTAACCGACATGCTCGACTTCGGCTCCGAAGACTTCGACAGTATGGACGACAAAGCCGGAAACGAACAGGATCCACCGCCCTCGCGGCACTGGACCGCCACCTCATCATATATGCTTCACTGATGAAGTTATGAATCATGAATTCCCGGAAGGTTTCAAACCTGTAAATATTGAATCATACGATCGCACAATAGATCCCGTTGTATGGATTGAGGATTTCCTCCTTCATATCCACATGGCTCGCGGTGACGATCTACATGCCATCAAGTACCTCCCACTAAAACTCAAAGGACCAGCTCGGCATTGGCTGAATAGCTTGCCAGCAGATTCCGTTGGCAGTTGGGAGGATTTGGAAGATGCATTTCTTGACAACTTCCAGGGCACTTATGTGCGGCCACCGGATGCTGATGACTTGAGCCACATAACTCAGCAGCCAGGGGAATCGGCCAGACAATTCTGGACACGGTTCCTGACTAAGAAAAATCAAATTGTAGACTGTCCGGATGCAGAAGCCCTAGCGGCATTCAAGCATAACATCCGCGACGAGTGGCTCGCCGCCACCTTGGCCAGGAGAAGACAAAATCTATAGCAGCCCTCACAACACTCATGACCCGCTTTTGCGCGGGCGAGGACAGCTGACTAGCTCGCAGCAACAACACATCAAGGAATCTGGATACCTTGGATACCAAAGACGTTAACGGTAGGCAGCGTCGTAATAGACCAAAGCGCCGCAATAACGGCGATAACACCGAAGATACGACAGTCAATACCGGATTCAGAGGCTCTAGATCCGCTCAGCGAAAAAAGCCATTTAAAAGAAATACTCAGGCTCCGTCCAGTCTGGATCGCATACTGGATCGCTTGTGTCAAATCCACGGCACCCCTGACAAGCTAGCCAATCACACCTACAGAGAATGTTGGGTGTTCAAGCAGGCTGGCAAGTTAAATGCCGAAAACAAGGACAAGGGGCTACATAGCGATGACGAGGAGGAGCCCCGGCCGCCGAACCCAGGAGGACAGAAGGGGTTTCCCCCACAAGTGAAGACGGTGAACATGATATACGCAACCCACATTCCCAAGAGGGAGCGGAAGCGTGCACTAAGGGACGTCTATGCGATGGAGCCCGTCTCCCCGAAGTTCAACCCATGGTCTGCTTGTCTAATCACCTTCGATTGCAGGGACCACCCCACTAGCATCTGTCATGGCGGATCCGCCGCACTGGTCCTAGACCCCATCATTGACGGATTTCACCTCACTCAAGTCCTTATGGACGGCGGCAGCAGCCTGAACCTGCTTTATCAGGATACAGTGCGAAAAATGGGTATCGATCCCTCGAGAATCAAACCCAGCAAAACCACCTTTAAAGGCGTCATCCCAGGTGTAGAGGCCAATTGCACAGGCTCAATCACATTGGAAGTGGTCTTCGGATCACCGGATAACTTCCGAAGCGAAGAGTTAATCTTCGACATCATCCCGTTTCGTAGTGGCTATCATGCACTGCTCGAACAGACAGCATTTGCAAAATTCAATGCAGTGCCGCATTACGCATACCTCAAGCTCAAGATGCCAGGACCCTGCGGGGTCATAATAATAAATGGAAACACAGAACGCTCGCTCCGTACGGAAGAGCACACTAGGGCCCTTGCAGCAGAGGCACAAAGCAGTCTGTTCAAGCAGACCACTCATTCGGTGTTCCAGCCCCCGGACACCTTCAAGCGAGTCCGGAACAATCTACAATAGGATCGCCTGACGCGATCGGCGCTCGCCTAGCAATCCGGCCCCCGTCCCAGTCCCAGTGCAGCGACGAAATTCGTGTCGCGCGTACATAACTACGCATTGAAAATACCATGGACATAGGCGGGGGCACAATCAGGACACACCCCACATTGTGGCTTAACCACACCAGGGGCTGTATACCTTTGACATTCCTTTTCTCTTTCATGGCCTAACTCTTCGGAAGCCCTTTCCGGCAGTCCGATGTTCGGACACATTCCGGAAGCAACAACCAAGGCGGCAAGAAGCTAAGATGAACATGGGAACCACCAGGTGGTCTCTAGTAATACTTGATATACCCGCTTTTCGCTATTTATGCGTAACTTGCCTTGGGATAGGACATTTCAAATTGTCCTACTTTATGCTTATTGCACTACTTGTACCAGTACGCTTCGACGTATTATTCAAATAACAATGCATATCATTAATCTGTCATTGCATTATTTAAGTTTTTCTCTTTCTCTTACATGTCCATTTATGACAATCCGCACCCGCATGTTCGGGTACGGTCAGTACGCCAGGGGCTCTCGTTTACCCCACAATACGGTGCAAGAAGTCCGAACACTTTCGACAGTGCGGCACCCCGAACTTATAGCATTATATGCATCATCTCCGAATCATGTCTTTGGTCAAATGTTGGGTCGCCCGGCTCCCATGCTTTGGTACCTTAAAGTTCCGCTATATCGGCTAAGGTAGCGATGGGAGAACTACTGTGATTGAGTCCCGGTTCTTCCGGACGAGCACCTCAGTAGAGAAAGCCAAAAACAGACTATCATGATAAGGCAAGAGACAGGTCGTTGCTCGAGAGGTCTCAAGTAATTAAAGACTTTTTCCGCTTCGGGCGAGGAGTCGGCCTTGTCCGGCTTAGGCGTGTATAGCGCCCCAAATCCGGCATTCCGAATACCAGGGGCTTCACAAAAAATTTAAAATCATAGACTTCTATGGCTAAGTGAGAGTGATAAAGCATTATAGTCCGATTGCCTGGTTCATTGCGCTGAACACCTCCCTCGAAGGACCCAAAATTGGGGTAAAGAGTGTTCAGATTTACCCCGAACACCCTAGTACTAGTTACATGGGGGTAGAAGCCGACGACTGGCCAACTCTCAGATTTTATAAACGGCCGCACAGAAGGTAATATTTTAAATTAAGAAAGCGTCGCATGGCGCAAAAGAACTTGTTTCATATTACAGGATCACATGGGCATGCTCATTCAAAAATTACATCCTTGTCACACTCATCTGCCACTAAGCGGGAACCCTTCAGGACGCTCTCATAGTAATTCTCGGGGCAGCGATGTTCCTTGCCCTCCGGCGGCCCCTCCTTCACAAGCTTCACGGCGTCCAGCTTCTCCCAGTGCACCATCGCCCGAGCAAAAGCCCTGCGTGCAACTTCGACGCAAACGGACCGCTTGATGACTTCAAGCCGTGGGCAGGCTTCCACCAGCCGCCTCACCAGACCGAAGTAGCTACCGAACAGGGGCTCGCCAGGCCACATCCGGACTATAAGGCCCCTCATGGCCTGTTCGGACGCCTTGTGAAGTTCGACCAACTGCTTCAGCTGGTCGCTCAAGGACACGGGGTGTTCGGTCCCAGTATACTGAGACCAGAACAACTTCTCCGTTGAGCTCCCCTCCTCAACCCGGTAAAACTCCGCGGCATCCAGCACGCTGCGGGGAAGATCTGCAAACGGTCCTGGAGAGCTCCGAACTCGGGTAAGAAAAAGGAAAGTCTCCTTCACATGCTTGCTTTGCATATTGAATGCCTTACCCGCTGCTATCTTCTTCGCCGCATCAATCTCCTGGAGGGCCTTGTGGGCTTCGGCCTTGGCGCTCCGGACGCTTTCAAGCGCCTGCTCGAGCTTGGACTCTCGCGTCTTCGAGTCAAGCTCCAAGGACTCATGCTTTTTGGCAAGAGCCTCGAGCTCTTGCTGCACCTCGCCCACTCGGGCTTCTAGTTTCTCCCGTTCAATGCGTTCTTTGGCCGCTTTGTCTTCAGCCTCGGACAACGCCTTCCTCAGGGTCTCCACCTCGGTCGTGGCCCCTGACAAATTAATGATGATCCTATTACTTTACACCGAACTTCTTTTTTAACTATATAAACCGGGGTATATCTTACCTTTGCTCTCTTCGAGCTGCCCCTTGGTAAGTCCGAGCTCGTCCTCGGACCACTTCAGGGCCTGCTTCAGCGCAGAGACCTCCTAGTACATGCGGCAGTGGCCAGCAGGGAAGCCTGCACATACACATAGACATACTCTAATTAGACTCCTGAGTTATCATTTGATACTCTATTCGGCTTTTCTTGGCGAACGTCGAGATGAGCTCGGGCCGGACTGCATAATCATGTTCGGCATGAGCAAAGGAGGTACAATAAAACATATCATGAAGTACTATGGTGTCCGGACACTTACGACTTCGCCATGGGCTTGTCCCTGGGTAGCCACTCGTCGTCGCTGTCGGCGGCCGTCGTGGCACAGTCCGGAGGGAGGATCTTTCCCTTCTTGGACCCTCCGGCCTCCCCGGATGGGTCAGCCTTCCTTTTCTTGTCTCCCCCGACTTGGGGGGGGACAAATTTTCTCCTCCTCCTTGTTTCCGTGGGAGGAGTGCGCGTCGGACTCATCGGACGATGAGTCCGATAGAACCTTGGGTCGGAGACCCTTTCGGGCCCCCGCGGCCTTCTTCTTGGCCTTCTTTTCCGGTACCTCGTAAGGTGCCGGAGTCAGCATCTTCGTTAGAAGAGCGTCTGCAGGATCTTCGGGCAGGGGGGCTGGGCAATCAAGCTACTCCGCTGTCCTTATCCAGTCCTGTTAATGACATGAAAGCTTAGATCCAGCACATAACTAAACCAGGGCAAATAAATACCCTGAGAGATATAAAAGCCTATCGGATGGGCCCGGCGCTTTGCACTGAGTCCGTGGTCCTCGGTGAGGGAGGGAGGCATCTCGGCGCCCTTGAACAGCACCCTCCAAACGTCCTCGTGCGTCGTGTCATAGAGCTCTCGCAGTGTCTGGTGCTGGGCCGAGTCGAACTCCCACAAAACGAAATGCCGTCGTTGGCACGGAAGGATCTGGCGGAAGACCATAACCTGGACCACATTGACGAGCTTGATTTTCTTGTTCGTCATGTTCTAGATGCAGGTCTGGAGTCCGGTTAGCTCTACCGAAGAACCCCAGGACAGGCCCTTCTTTTTCCAGGAGATGAGCCGCGTGGGGATTCCGGATCGAAATTAGGGAGCCGCCACCCAGTTGGAGTCACGCGGCTCGGTGATGTAGAACCACCCCGATTGCCACCCCTTTATGGTATCCATGTAGGTACCCTCCAGCCAGGTGACATTAGGCATCCTGCCCACCATGGCGCCTCCACACTCTGCTTGCTGGCCACCCATCACCTTCGGTTTGACATTGAAGGTTTTCAGCCATAGGCTAAAGTGGGGCCTGATGCGGAGGAAGGCCTCGCACACGACGATAAATGTCGAGATGTTGAGGATGAAGTTGGGGGCCAGATCATGAAAATCCAGACCGTAGTAGAACATGAGCCCGTGGACAAACGGGTGGAGAGGAAATCCCAGTCCGCAGATGAAATGGGTAAGAAAAACTACCCTCTCATGGGGTTCGGGCGTTGGGACGATCTGCCCTGCATTCGGCAGCCGGTGCATGATATTCGCAGCTAGGTATCCGGCTTCTCGTAACTTTTTGATGTTCTCCTCCGTGACGGAGGAGACCATCCACTTGCCTCCTGCTCCGGACATGATTGGAGTGGTTCGAGAAGAAGAACGCGAGCTTGGGCGCTAGAGCTCGGGTGTGCGGGAATGGGTAAGCGAGAAGGAAGAAGGTGTGGGTGAAAAAGTTAAATCTTTGTCCCTTTGTAAGGGCGGAGGAGGCGATGAGTCTCGCCACTTACCTGGCAAAACCGCTTGTTCCCCAGGCGCCGTAATAGATGGCGCAGTTGGGTTACCCACGTCCGTATTGATGAGAATCCCGTGATAAAGGGAACACAATCTCTGCTTTGCAAGACGTGTCAAGAAAACAGCCTCACGATATGTGCGAAGCTGGTTAAGAAAAGCGGTTCGAATAATAATCGGGCCATGAAGTGATGTCATACTGTCAAAAAGTGTCAGCAGATTAGATTTGTGGAAGTATTATTCTCTCTACGATGGTATGTGGAACTTATTTTGCAGGGTCGGACACTATCCTTGCATTCAGAATCTTCCATGGTGTATTCGGAGGAGGAACCCGCCTGGCAATGCCGAAAACAACACTGCGCACCGGACTCATCGTCATTGAAGCCTGGTTCAGGGGCTACTGAGGGAGGCCTGGATTAGGGGGTCTCCGGACAGCCGGACTATATCCTTTGGCCGGACTATTGGACTATGAAGATACAGGATTGAAGACTTCGTCCCGTGTCCGGATGGGACTCTACTTGGCGTGGAAGGCAAGCTAGGCAATACGGATATGTATATCTCCTCCTTTGTAACCGACCTTGTGTAACCCTAGCCCCCTCCGGTGTCTATATAAACCGGAGGGTTTTAGTCCGCAGGACAAGGGACAATCATACCATAGGCTAGCTTCTAGGGTTTAGCCTCTCTGATCTCGTGGTAGATCAACTCTTGTAATACTCATATCATCAAGAACAATCAAGCAGGATGTAGGGTATTACCTCCATCAAGAGGACCCGAACCTGGGTAAACATCCTGTCCCCTACCTCCTGTTACCATCCGCCTTAGACGCACAGTTCGGGACCCCCTACACGAGATCCGCCGGTTTTGACACCGACAGTTACCACTCAAGTAGAACAAGTACTTAAAGCTTAGAATGATTTTCTCAATGAATTAAATAATAAGAAAAATGATAATGATGTTAGAGTTGTGACTAGAGGGGGTAAAATGACTCAGGAACCTTTGTATCCTGAGGGCCACCCTAAGAGAATTGAGCAAGATTCTCAGAGAACTAATATTGATGCACCTAGTTCTTCTAAGAAGAAGAAAAAGAAAAATGATAGAACTTTGCATGCTTCTAGTGAACCTGTTGTTGACACACCTGAGAATCCCAATGATATTTCTATTTCTGATGCTAAAACACAAAATGAACATGAACCTAGTGATAATGTTAATGATGATGTTCATGTTCATGCTCAACCTAGCAATGATAATGATGTAGAGATTGAACCTGCTGTTGATCTTGATAACCCACAATCAAAGAATCAACGTTATGATAAGAGAGACTTCGTTGCGAGGAAGCATGGTAAAGAAAGAGAACCATGAGTTCAGAAACCCATGCCTTTTCCTCCTGAACCATCCAGGAAAAAGGATGATGAGGATTTTGAGCGCTTTGCTGAAATGATTAGACCTATCTTTTTGCATATGCGTTTGACTGATATGCTTAAAATGAATCATTATGCTAAGTACATAAGGATATTGTTACAAATAAAAGAAAGATACCGGAAGCTGAAATCTCCACCATGCTTGCTAATTATACTTTTAAGGGAGGAATACCTAAGAAACTAGGAGATCCAGGAGTGCCAACTATACCATGCTCCATTAAAAGAAACTATGTTAAAACTGCTTTATGTGATCTTGGAGACGGTGTTAGTGTTATGCCTCTCTCTTTATATCGTAGACTTGAATTGAATAAGTTGACACCTACTGAGATTGCAAATGGCCGATAAATCAACCGCTATACATGTCGGTATTTGTGAGGATGTGCCTGTTGTGGTTGCAAACGTTACTATCTTAACGGACTTTGTTATTCTTGATATTCCCGAGGACGATAGTATGTCTATTATTCTTGGCAGACCCTTTTTGAATATTGCAGGGGCTGTTATCGATTGCAACAAAGGCAATGTCACTTTTCATGTTAATGGTAATGAGCATATGGTACACTTTTCGAGGAAACAACCACAAGTCCACAGTATTAATTCTACTGGAAAAACTTCAACAATTACTATTGGAGGTTTTGAATTTCCTCTTCCTAGTGTCAAGAAGAAATACGATATTCTTATTGTTGGGGACGTGCATATCCCCGTTGAGGTAACCTAGTGTTATTTGAAAATTCTCTGGTTTCATGCGATTCGGAATGAGTTTGTTAACAATACTTGATCAACCTTGTTAGTGGATTCCTTTTGATGAGCATGAGATGGATGAAGTTAGAAAGCACAACTCTCTGTACCCTCCATTTACTTTCTGTTATTTAGATTTAATAAAGCAAAAATAGTATTTTCTGTCTGTTTTCTGAATTATCCATGCAATAAAAAATACCCCGAAAATAAAAGTACTCCAAATGCTCCAAAAATGAAATATGTTTTTTCTAGAATATTTAAGAATTATTGGCACTGACAACACAACAGAGGGGGCAACCACCTGGCCACGAGGGTGCAGGGTGCGCCCTACCCCCCTGGGCGCCCCCTGCCTCGTGGGCCCCTCATGGCCCCCCTCCACTTATTCTTGCACACACACACACTTTGTCTTCCTCCAGAAAAAATCCTCCACCAGCTCAAACCCGAGTTCTAGCTCATCTTGCTGCCATTTTCGATCTCCTTGCTCAAAGCTCCAATCACAAAACTGCTTTGGGGGGTTGTTCTTCGGTATGTGACTCCTCCAATGGTCCAATTAGTTTTTGTTCTAGTGCTTTATTTATTGCAAATTTTTATTGCTTAGGTCACCCTGTTCTTGAGCTTGCATGTCAAATTTATGTGGTCAAAAGTAGTTTTAATGCATGATATGGCCTCTAGGCACTTGTATGAGTAGTTGCTATCAATTTTGTTGAGTTTGGCTCACTTTTATTTTGAGTTACTAAAAATTTCAGAAATTTTTCAGAGAAAGAAAATGATGAAAAGATTGTTGAGGGGATCTTCGAGCCGAAACTCGAAGGATAAGCAAAGTGATGAAAATAAGAAGCCCAAACATAATCTCCCTCGCACTGCGGAGGTTCGGCCATGTGAATGGCCTTGTGATGAATTCTTGAGAGCAGCCGGGATTCATGATGACTTTAACTATTTGGCTGAGAATGTGGGCCTCATCAACTTCTTCCGCGACCAGCGTGAACAGTATCTCCTACTCACTAATATTTTTGTGCAAAATTTTCATTTCAATGCTAGGAGATCGCCACCTTCGGTGGATTTTTTATTTATATGATGAGTATAAGGAGATGTCACTTTATGACTTATGTGTGGTTTGCAAGTTGCCCTTTGAGGGCAGCATAGAGGAACCACATCGTAATGATGTGGAAGGGTTTATTGATATGATTGTTGTAGGGGAAACAACGAAAGTTTCCGAGGCAAGAATTACTTGCATACATTTTCCTGTTCTACGTTACTTTGCAATATTTGCTAGTAGATGCTTGATTAGTCAAGGGAACAGTGGAAACCTTAGTGCCCCTGATATTGTTATTATGCGCCATGCCTTGTTTCATGATGCTACTTTTAGTTTAGGCGCTATTGTTGCTAAACGGCTAAATCTGAACCATACAAAGGGTGCCATCTTTGGGGGCATCTTTGCCTCGCGCCTTGCTGCACACTTTAACATACCTATTAGGCATTATGAGAAAGAGGAAAAGTTGCTGCCTCCCGTTTTTCTAGATTATAAGAGTATGGTAGCACATGATTTTATTGTTAAGGATAAGAAGAAGATGCTCAAATATAGATTGATATTTAATAAAAATTACTTTGAGATTATTACCTTGCCTGCGCCCTCTTTGTTTGACATATTTTTAGGAACGTACCTCATCTTGCCGGAGGCCATTTATGCATACTGGAGCCTCGCACCAGCTCCAGAGCCTGAGCCGGAACCACCACTTGACCCTTATCGATAGTTTGTTTATCAGTGGAATCCGGATGATATCGCCAACCAGTGGCACCCAGATGACACTCCTCCACACACCGGAGAGGGTCACTTTGAGCCATGGCCATAGACCAACTTAGGCCAGAAGCCTAAGCTTGGGGGAGTATGTATTTCTCACCGACATTACATTCATGTTCACACACTCATGCCAGTTGTTGGTGCTCATACTTTTTCATTGTATCATCCATGCTAGTTTATTTTCTGTTTTAAGCTTTCTTCTTGTGTGTTGAAAACCCTTAAGAAAAACAAAAAAATTAGTTGTAGCTTTTAGCTAGTTTACTTTCCATGGTTGTAGTAGTAGTAATTAAAAGAAAACCCGAAAATATTTCATGTTCTTCTTTTGCTTGCTGGGGGCTTTCCCATGTAAATAGTTTTGTTTCTTTTCTTTGTGGGTCGAGTGGAGAAGACCATGATGAA
The DNA here is from genome assembly GCF_003073215.2 of Triticum urartu. Classification (NCBI taxonomy): domain Eukaryota; kingdom Viridiplantae; phylum Streptophyta; class Magnoliopsida; order Poales; family Poaceae; genus Triticum; species Triticum urartu. The sequence goes on from NC_053027.1 coordinate 159,971,683, forward strand.
AATGTTGAGTGGCTCTCATCACTACAAAAAAAGACACATCCGTGAAATTTTGGGCCGAACGAAAAAAATTTCTGTCATACATATGACACTTCTATGACGATAATTGTGACAAAACCCGGTATCATCATAGATGTGGTGGGCTCCTACTTCTATGACAAAAAATCATGACAGAAAATGGGCTTTTCATCCTGGGCGGGCCGGAGATGCAGCTGCATGACATTCTTTGGGCCGTCCATGATGGAAAAACCGTGGTAGAAGCGAGGAGGAGGAAAATTTCGGGGAGTTCCCGGTTACGGTGGGAGGTCGGGGCCGAGCGATGCATGTTTCTCTCGTACACGTATGCGCGTGTGTGCGAGGCGTTGGCTCTAACTGAACCCGAGCGAGGCGTTGGGCTCTAACTGAACCTGAGCGATTGCACTGCAGGCTACGCGTTACTGAACCCCAGCGATCGACTGATGAAGGTTAACTGAACCTGATCGAGCGATTCCTTCGCTACTGCTGCTAACTGAAGCCGATCGATTGGATGAACGATGAGCATTGAGGGGGGTGGATGAACATTGAGCGGTGGCGTTGCCTCTGGATGAACAGGACCCCGTGGTGTGGTGGAGGGCTGGATGAACAGTAGATGGTGGAGGGCTGCCCGTGGAGGGGTGGTTGAACAGGACCCCGTGGTGTGGAGGGCTGGATGAACAGTAGACGGTGGAGGGGTGCCCGTGGAGGGGTGGTTGAACAGTAGCCGGTGGAGTAGCGCGCGGTGGAGGCTAGATGAACAGGAGCCCGTGGAGGCTGGAGGAGGTCGACGGTAGCCCGTGGAGGCTGGAGGAGGTCGACGGTGGAGATGAACAGTATCCCGTGGAGTCCCGTTTTGCGGTACGCCACACCCCTCCCGCTGAATAGGACCCCCGTTTCGACCGTAGGAGGTTCGTTTCGACCGTAGGAGGTCCGTTTCGTCCGTTTTGCGGTACCCACACCCCTCCCGATCAACAGGACCCCCGTTTCGACCGTAGGAGGTCTGTTTCCTCCGTTTTGCGGTACGCCACACCCCTCCCGATCAATAGGACCCCCATTTCAACCGTAGGAGGTCTGTTTCCTCCGTTTTGCGGTATGCCAGACCCCTCCCGATCAACAGGACCCCGTTCCGAACATAGGAGGTCTGTTTCCTCCGTTGTGCGGTATGCCAGGCTTCGTTTCCATCACCTATTCCATCTAAGCCCTCCCGATGAACACAACCACGCATTCCGTTCTGACCCAGCCGGTTGGCTCCCACGCGTTCCGTTGCCTCCCGATGAACACGACGCATTCCGTTGCCTCCCCATGAACATGACACATTCCGTTGCCTCCCCATGAACAAGACGACGATGTTGTTTCTCCGTTCCGACCCAGCCATGTACACGAGCCCTGGCCGTACGTATGCGCGAGTAGGCGTTCGAGACCCCGCCCGTATGTACACATACGTGGTCGTATTTTCTTTCTTGCACCCTGGCTGTTGTACGTACGTGTACATGCTACGTGCGCGCCTCTACTATGACACGTACGCGCCTCTACTACGACACGTGCGCGCCTCTACATCCACCTGTATATATGTACGTACACGTTCACGACCAGAATGACAACGCTACGTACGCTTCGACCAGGTGGGTCCTGACTGTCAGGCACTTCCTTGCCTGCGAAGATGTAGCTGGTGGGTCCAAGCAGTCAAGGGGGCGAATAGTTTTTTTTGCCCGGACGCACTTCCTTGCGTGCGAAGATGTAGCTGGTGGGTCCCAGAAGTCAGGGGCAAACATTTTTTCACGAAATACGGTGGCCTGTCCGGTGGGTCCCCGCTGTCAGGTGGAGGAATAATTATTTTGCACGTAATAAGGAGGTACTTCCTTGGTGCGGCCGTGGACCCAGCTATCAGCCTCTCCACGTACAGTCCATGTCCGATGGAAGCCGTTCCTTGACCACGTTGACCACGCCGCGCCGAGAGCACCAGGGCGGTGGACGACGGCGAGGCCTAGGAAGGGGACGACGCGGAGCCGGGGAAGACGCGGCAGTGGATGCCCACACGTAGAGGAGTACGAGGGTTCACTGGTTCGCTGCAGTGTGAGGCTGCCGTCGCCGCAGAATAACAGGGTGTGTCGGTCGTTGGCCATGTTGACCAGGCCACGCCGAGAGCACCAGGGCGGTGGACGACGGCGAGGCCTAGGAAGGGAACGACACGGAGGCAGGGAGACTCGGCAGTTGTTTCCCACGCGGAGGGGAGTACGATTGTACGAGGGTTTACTGGTTTGTCTGTCGTCGCTGGAGAATAACAGCAGGTGTGGGTGAGTAGAGGGATGGCTAGGCCAGCGGTGGGAGTACGGTGGGGCGGTGAGGCCAGCGTGGCAGCACAGCCGGCCGCGGGGAGGAGGGAGTAGGCAATCCCGCCGGCGCTTGTTTGAGCGGCTGGAGCAGGAAGAGCAGAGATTGAAGAAGCACGACGACCGTTCGATGGACATCCAACAGTCACTGCTTGTGCGTCAACCTTTTTTAGGAAAGCCTCAAATCTGTGGAAAACAGCATACAGCCCATCTGCCATTATTTCTTATAATTTACATCCCATTTGCTAATTCTTAAGGTTTTTTTGGAGCCCATATTCTTTTTGTTAGCATTACAGCCCATATTGTGGCCACGGTTAAAAAATTATACGAAATTTTGCATATTTCGGTGCGGTACGAACTGTTTTTAATCATGAAATTTCGACTCACATTCAAACTGATTTTAAAAATAAATGTATATCAATATAAAATCCAACAAATTCTCCATGCACAAAAATTAATGTAATTTAAAATCTCGAAATGAAAAAAAGATATTTGAAACTAATTGCCGGTTTGATGTGTTTTAAAAAATGTACAACCCATTTCTCATTACTGATGGGCCATTTTCCCGGCCAGCCGAATGAAAGCTCTCCTCGTCTTGAAAGATTTGCAGCCCAACAGGCTTGACAAAGCGACTTACTTGGCAAATCACAAAAAAACTGGGTTGTGGCCATGGACCCAGCTGTCAGCCTCTCCACGTACAGTACTCTTCTGATGGAAGTCGTTCCTTGACCACATTGACCACGCCGCGCAGAGAGAACCATGGTGGTGGATGACGGCGAGGCCTAGGAAGGGGACGACACGGAGCCGGGGAAGACACGGCAGTGGAAGCCCGCGCGGAGCGGAGTACGAGGGTTCACTGGTTCGGCTGCGGTGTGAGGCTGCCGTCGCCGTAGGGCCTGGCCAGCGGTGGGAATAGTAGGGGGCGGCGAGGCCTCCGCGGTAGCACAGCCGGCCACGGGAGGCAGGAGCATGCGGCACGACCCGCACTGCTTTGGGCGGCTGGAGCAAGAAGACCAGAGGTTGAAGAAGCACTACGGCCGTTGGATGGACATCGTACGGTCACTGGAGCTAGAATCGTTCATATTGACTAAGTTGACAAAGCCCTTCGTCCTCGTCAACTTAGTAGGCCCGCAAGTCAGCTTCCCACCAAGGTGGGTCCCAGCTAGCTGGGGGAGTATTCATTTTTTTGCGCGTAATAAGGAGGCACTTCCGGTGGGTCCGAGCTGACAGCGGGGGGGACATTTTTTCGCGAAATACGGTGGCCCGTCGGGTGGGTCCCAGCAGTCAGGGGGCAAACGTTTTTTTCGCAAAATACGGTGGCCCGTCCAGTGGGTCCCTGCTGATAGTTGGAGGAATCATTATTTTCCGCTTAATAAGGAGGCACTTACTTGCTGCGACCGTGGACCCAGCTGAGACTCTCCACATACAGTATACTTCCGACGGAAGTCGTTCCTTGACCACGTTGACCTTGTTGCGTTCCGTTGCATGCATGCGTCCATGGGCATGGTGCGTCCCCACTGTCAGCCTCTCACGTACAGTCATCTTCCGATGACTCTCGGTTATTGACCACACCGTGCCGAGCGCACCCAGACTGGAACGACCCGGAGATGGGGAAGACGGGGCAGTGGAGTCGCAGATGTAGAGGAGTGGGAAACTTCACTGGTTCCGGTGCGTGGCAGCACAGCCGCGGTGCCGCCCACGGGAGACAGGAGCAAGAACAGAGGTTGAAGAAGGAGCACGGCTGTTGGATTAACATCCAACGGTCCAGCTGCTAGAATCATTTGTTGATTAAGTTGACAAAGCCATGCATACACGTCCGCTTAGTAGGCCCACAAGTCAGTCACCAAATCTGACGGGTCCCAGCTGTCAACGGGATGAATAATTTTTTCGCAAAACAAGGAGGCACTTCCTTCTGTGCGAAGATACAGCCGGTGGGTCCCAGCTGTCAGGTGGAGGAAACATTTTTTCAGCTTAATAAGGAGGAACTTTCCTTGCGTGCGACCATGGACCTCGCGGGTCCCAGCCGTCAGGCTCTCCATGTACAGTCCTCTTCCAATGACTCTCGTGTGTTGACCACGCCACACCGAACGCAGCGAGGCGGTGGACGACGGCGAGGCCCCGGACGGGAATGACTCGGAGATGGGAAAACACGGCAGTGGAGTCACAGATTGCGAGGAGGAGAAGGGTTATAACTGGTTCTGTTGCGGCATGGGGCTGTAGTCTGTGGACAATAACAGGAGGTGTCGAGGGGTGGAAGGATAGCCTGGCCGGCGGTGGGGTAGCCCTTCGCAGCGATGCGTGCTAAGCAGAGCCGCTAGCCGTCGGAGGCCAGACCAGGCGGTCCCGGCGACGCTGGAGGAAGAAGATGAGAGATTGAAGGTGCATGCCGGCCGTTGGATATAAATTCAATGGCTGTGGATGACACAATCATTTGTTGACCAAGTTGACAACGCCCTGCGTAGGCTTCGACCTATTGGCCCACATGTCAGCCTGCAAAAATGTGGCATATATTTAACCCATGTTTTCTAGAATGTACAGTCCATTTGTTGGGCTGGGTGAACAAATAATTTCGCGTCAATCAGGCCCATTTATATTTTCTAAGAAATCCCAGCCCATTTGCACTTCCTTGAAATACATGTATTAGGTGGGCTCGTTATATATATAATGTTATGTTAGAAGGAGCAATTAATATCAAAGAATAAACCGGAGAGGCACATTTTTTATATATATAATTAAGAAATTGGCGAGTTATTACTCAAAATAAAAATGAGAGTGTTATTATTAAATTGGTCCTTAAAATATTCGCAAGCTTTTGTACGCAATCACCAGGATTTTCCTTGTCTGTGAGTCAAAAACAACAAGGATTTTCCTTGCCAACTTCCGTTAAACATTTACTTTTATAAGTTACTAACACGTGGGATGTTTTTATAATGTATATATAAGTCTCTATAAAATATACGATAATAGTTGTAATATAAATCTTTCCCTAATAATAAAGCACGGATTGACTCTTTAGGTTCACCGTCACAATACGCTTCTTTCCGTGAATTTACGCTTTCAGTTTTTTTTCCGTTAGTTTTGATCGACAGTCCGTCCAATTGTTGCAAGGCGGTACTAAAAACTTTGTCCATCCAATTGGTCCATGTCCACATTCTCTTATTGGGCCTACACGCATGTTTCGGCCTGCATGCACGCTTCTGTATCTGTACCATACCTGATTTTCACACATGTACTCGGAGTAATCCCACCTCTATTGCTTACATGAAAGTCTACCAATTTATATACCTAGGAAAATTGCATATCAACAACGAGCCTCTTGAATCAACAAACACAGAATGAGAACGAAGGGAAATTGTACAACAAAATGGCAGTCTGGCGCGAAGCTGTTCAGTCTGGCGCTCGCTGGGGTGAGGAAGCGGAGGCGCAGCACGCAGACGCCTGTGACGCAGCCTGTTCCACACTCTGGCCACCTCTACACCACGCACGACATGGACACGAGCGCGGCGGCAGGGTGGCTTGAGGCTCATGGTGGACTAGATCCAGCGAGGGGAAGGTCGGATCCGTCGGCTTGGAGAGGGAGGTGTGGAGGAGCACGTGGGACAGAGGGCGGAGGAGGATGGAGGCAGAATGCCGAGGTCAGGCTGTGGACTCAGAGTGGAGGAGCCACGGAGAGGCCCGGGAGCCACCACGGCAGCCACGAGAGCGATATGGGCCTGGCCATGCTCGGCAGTCATCAGCCGACTTCGTGTTTCTCTGCTGATGATCCCTGACCACCTGGTGCCCGGGGTCGGCTACATGTTGTTATCTCAGTTTGCTTGGTAGTTCCATTCTTGCTTAAGATTATACCTAGTCGTGTAGATGCAGATGGACATTGGAGGTACAGTGTTGGCACTGACGACTTGGATAAAAATATTTTTGTATGCACTCCGAGTAGGACAGTCTATATACAATTAAATTTTCATATTCAGTTTCCTTCAGTTAGACGACAGCAAGGAGATAATGCACTCCTTTTTTCTGAAAAAATATCATAAGGGACATCTTTTGGAAGAATGATGAGCCATGTTGGCCGTAGTTGGAGTGAAAGAATTACAACTTTTTTGTGCCAAATAATCAAATATAGCACCGGTTCATAAAAAACCGAAACCATGAGAAATGTTGTTGTTGGACATCAGTGCGCATCATATATCCTCTTGGCCATGCCGGTCATAACAGAAACAACTTTCTTCAGGCTGGTGATGCTCATATTGTCAATCATTCTCACTGTGGTGCCTGAGACAAAAACTCCTAAGGAAGTTTGGTAATTTATGATGTTATTACACCGGAGCACGTGTAATGACAGACCCGGTAAAGAAGAATAGAACGTAAGTGTGTGCCATATTTTTTCCCGTTGCAACGCATGGGCCCTTTTGCTAGTATATATAATGTGGTTAGAAGGGAAAACATAAATTGGAAACAGCATTACTTTTATAAGAGACCTGCGTTTTATACCCCAAGTAGGTATGCTAACAAGTTAACACACAAATACAACAGAAAAGGTAAACATTCATATCAAACTCAGGTCCACAGGACACGTTCATATTCATAGCCAACATTCACTATCAACAACTCAAAATATTCATAAATACACAAGCTCAGCATATCTATGCATCCAAATGATTGATAGATCACATGACAATATTCATACATAATTCACAAAAAGATTCATATATACACATGTTCAGTATGTTTATGCATCCAAATGATTGAGATCACAGCCAATATGATCCATGGACGAACTTTAATTACCTAGGGTACAGACTGGTAAATGGTGTTCGATCGGAGGTACTTCTTGCTAAAATTAGTTCTTGTACGAGTAAACTTTCGAGTACATAAGAGGCAGCATAGACAATTTGAACTTTGCTTTTAGGTTTATCCTCAAATAGTGTCCTTGTGACGAGGGATGTTTGAGCAACTTGGCCACTACTTTCATCCAACTAGTTTACTGGCTCATCTTGGTCCTGTATCTCGCCAAAATTCTACATTGCAGACGAGAAAGGAGGCGGTTGAGAAAATGAACCACCCAAATTTTTTGTGCAGTTCAACTAAAATGGAGCATCCTTGGCGTGCAGACTGATTAAGTGCCAAATGAATATACGTGTCAACCAACTTGTCTGGAATCTTTAGACTCCATGCCATATAGTTCGCTACCATATGTGCCGATAACCAAAAGGCACAAGTTGGGAACAAAGACTGGACTGCGTTTTTCTGGGCTATGCAGCAAGCAATATTTTTGGCGTTCACTCTCCTAATACTTGGAGTTTGACAATTGGTTGACGTCGGTTGATACTCGAATGAATATAGGCACTTCTTGTCAACATCGATGCTTGTCTGAGTGAACTTTGGAGTACATAGCAGCAGCATAAGTACCTGTCCATCTGATCATTTTGTGCAGTTCTACTGAAATCACCCGATGTAATGATTTGCCTGTGAGTTCAGGCTCCAAATTACTCCTTTATGAAATCAGCAAACAGTAGCACAATACCAAATTACCAATACATATGACAGGCACAATAATCAGGATAAAGACCAGTACCAACCTATGTGAGGTAGCATATCAATTAATATTTCCTTTGACTGGAAGCCGAGATAAGCCAAGCGACTGATAGCAAAGGAAGAAAGAAAGCGGAGATTAGCGACTGACAGGAAAGGACGGAAGCTGTCGAGACAATGAAGCACCAAAAAAATGTGTGCAGTTCCACCAAAATCGAGCATCCCTGTTGGCACATATATTGAGAGAGTGAGATTACTATAATAGTGGGACTAGTTGATGAAACATACACTAACAAATAGAAGCACCCTCATTATCTTAATGGGTAAAGTTAGCAACATAGTAGTCTTGCTTAAAGAGAGGTATTAGTTTATTTAATCAGTGCCAATTAGCTCAACTCAACACTCAAAGCATTGCCATTTATCATAGGTTGCAAAACTTTAACGTGCAAAGATAAAGGAGTTTCTCATGACAGTAGCACGATACAAATAGAGATGATAGAAAACTAGTATGGATGAAGTCCTTAGGCCCGTACCAACCTGAGAAAAAAAGCTTATTCATGTAGTCCCATAAGAGATGATAAAGCACTCACTGGAATCACACAATAGTATATATTTTTTGTGCACTTCAAATGTATGGTTGAAATCACTCTTGTTTACCAGTGCTGAGATTATATCGAAAGATTATCAAGAACTTCCAGCAGAGTTAAAGCACTGGCTGGGATATAGTTCATTGTATTGTCTTGTGTAGTTCCACTAAAATGTATGATTGGCACAACATGATCCCTGTTTGCACAAGTAGGAATAAGGTGAAACCTTCATTAGCTTAGTGAGAAATGATAGGAAGACATTAGCATATTACTCAAACAGTAGCATCAAATTCATGATGGACAATACGCAAAACATTGCCTCATTGAACCAATGGCAATAAATTGACATGCAAAACAATAGCACTATTATGTCATGACACTAATAATATTCCCTCCCTGCTCCACCACATGATTCACCTCCAAAAACAAACATACACATGTACATGATTCAGAGGGTCCTACTAAAGATTTGTTTAACTCCAACAGAAAAATTAGGCAGTAATAAATTAGTGGTACTTAAGTACTCCTAATTAATTAAGTGAGACATCAGAAGTGGAAGGGCTCCCTGGAGGATCGTCTCACATGTAAGGTAGTCATTACCGGAGCCCTTGAATGGCCTCGACTGAGGCCTCTGGCTTCAGCAAGATCGCCTTGGCACTGTTTATTCTTCTTCTTCTTCCTCTTCATGCTCTGTTTCTCTTTCTCCACACCAGTTGGTGAAACCAAGTACATGATTGGCCTTCTAATTCAGAATTGGTTTTGTCAGTGAGGGAGTACAAGTGTACTAGTAAAAACAACATTATTTTCTCATGGCAGTCAGAAAATAGAGATGAACACATGCATTAAATATCATTCTTACCTAAAGGAAGGTTATGGCGCAAATATGGATGATGAGGATTGAAACACAGATCTCCCTCTGTGCAGTTCCACTAAAATGAACCAACTGTTCTATTCTGACATTCCAGTTAAACAGCACAAAAGTCACTTCTTTTAAGAAGAGTTTTGTGCAGTGCACCAAAAGGTCACAACAGCAACTAGGTGAATTGGATATCCCTGTTTGCACAAAAAGGCACAGCGGAAACAGTCAGTCTCAAACAATTATAGGCAAAAACATTTGGCTAAACTAGTCATGGCTTATAACAGTGGCATGGCTTCATTTTTACCAGGGACATTAGATTAAGAACAGTGGGTGCACCAGCAGTCCAGCACCATGTACATAAACAGGGGCATAAAGTGGTGATTCATAGTTTGTTGCCCCGAGAAACAAACATCCAAGAAACATATCTGGGTTGGTCCCATTTTTGTTCACTCTAGCCACCTACTCCTATGTGTGGATAGCAAATATAGTCCTGGTCATACCACTGTGTACAGCGTTACCCCTATATTTCCCTTTTCAACCAAGAGACCGGTTGGATGACCAGTCTGTACTACTTTCACCCCTTTCCTTCCTGTTTGTACCAAGTCCGATGTACATACTAAAGTCCCCCACCCCCACTTTATTCTTGTTTGAACCAAGTATACAAGATTCGACTCCATGAAGTAGCTTTACCTCTAACAATAGAAGAAAAAAATATGTGACGTAGACCATCCGATCGAGAGGGGCTGAGAGATAGAAAATGATGCACATGCAGTGATGTAGCGAGCTGGGGAAGTAGAGCTAAGGCGGTTTCAAACGAAGATATACCTGAAGGTCGTCGGGATGTGGATAGGTGGGCGGCGGGAGGCCGGATCCGCCCACAGGCAACAACGAAGGGATCGGAGGACCTCCCGCGCTGGCGCTCGGCCAGAGATAACGGTGCGGCCGGCAGTGGGTCTCCTCCCTCGCTTTCGACGATGGCCTAAACGCTGCCCCTCCTCCCCTTCACCGGCCGAGGGGGATACGTCCGGATCTGTAACCAGCGGTGAGGATAGAAAGCCAGTGTTTTTTGAAGGGAGAAAGACAGTGTTACTACCCCTATCTTGTTTAGATCTGGAGAGGATGAGAGTGTGTAAATAGAGCAACCCTAGCAAGCAAGCACGGAGGCTCCGGCCTATATATACGTAGTGGGGTAGTTTTCCTTTTTCACTCCATCAAAACAATCGTTTAAAATTGTGTACTACTACATGCCAGGTCGCGGGTTTTTTTAGTTGTTGATTGTTTTTTGAGATAGCTACCCGCTTGTTCCAAGTGGTGTTACGGTGTGCCAGGTCACACTTTGTATCGTTCAAGTCTGGTACTACAAGTACCTCCATTAAATGAACAACCACCCCCTCGTAAAAATTGTGAACAAGCCCACGGCTAAAATTAGCGGAAACGTGGGTTGCCCCGACATGCATTATTATTTATATTTTCTACTCCCTCTGTTCCTAAATATAAGTCTTTTTTGTTAGCCACACCTAAGACAAGAATTTTTTTTATTAGTAGTGAACCCCACATGTCATAGACACAAAAATTGTGGCAAGATTCCCTTAGGCAAGCCAAAGTGTGTCTAACAATTTGAGCAACTCAGGTTAGGCAAGTGTGGCAAGTGTGGGAAAAATAATGTGGCAACATAAGACAAACATAGTCACAATCCAAACAGCCCCGTAATTTTTTGTGACATGCATGAAAATTTGGTTAGTTAAATTTGTAGTCAAAATTTGGCAAGGTGCATCAAATCAACACATGCAAGTATCAAAAGGAAAGTCACGGCATGCATGCATGCATTGTACTCCCTCCATTTCCAAATATAAGTCTTTTTAGAGATTGCAACAAGTGACTACATACGAAGCAGATTATGTCTACTCCTACATACGAAGTAGCCCATTTGAAATGTGTAAAAAGATTTATATCGAGTGAAGTGCTTTGATGTGTCGCGTCAACTCGTACAAGACCGAGAAATTTGATTACTACAACGCCCTCTCCCTCGTGGACTGAGCTCTGGTGCCTTAACTGCACCTGCCTTTGGCTGCATGACAGGAGGGCCAACCACCTTTTGGGCCCACCTGTCATAGACGCAAAGGCATGAGCAGTAAGTAGAAGCTTTCGCTACACGCTATCCCTCCCGCACGAGGTGGATGGACATGCAGCAGTGGATTTGATACTGTAGAAGTAGGAGTAACATCATTGGTCGTCTTCTAGAAGAGGTGAAGATCCAAGCGCAACCCAAACATGGCAGTTGCGAACGCTCACGTGGTGCGGTTCCTTGGAGTACTAGCCAGGCTCTTGCATGAGACAAAATTGCTATTGTTTAAAAATTAAACTCCATTATCCATTGGTTGATACTCATTCTGCATAGGTCCACGCGCTTAGCACCGTTTCCTCCTGGGGTCACCAATGTTTATTTGCTAATTAATAGCTTGGCATGCAGTGAACTAGCCATTGCAAGTCATTAAAAGCATGCACACCTCTCATCTCTTATTGGTTGATATGTCAAGAAACAAGAAACAAGGTAGAAGTTAATGCATCGCGCCTAAGTGTTTTGGGACTATTTGGTTTTCGTAAGATGACTTACACACCTAGACGGAGGGAGTAGTATAGCCCTGTAAACCGGAAAGGAGTATTTGCCTTTCTAGAGATTTCAACAAGTGACTAGACTACACCGTGTGCAGTACTCCCTCCCTTCTGGTTTATAGGGCTCAAATCTCAAATCTCATGAACCAAGGCATTTTGCGATTGGAGGAATGTATCTCGTACTTTACAAAACTAACCTAATTAAACTCATGCATTAATTACGTAGTTCTCTTGTTTTCCTCGCCGCCTTGGTCGCGGTGCACAATATTGAGCACTCCTATATGACTAGCCGCTCTATCTACATGCGGGACATTTCAAAGCATCCGGGCCCATGTACCATCCACCAAATCACAGCGAGGTGCTACAGTCGAGACTCACCTGTCACCCCGGTGTGGCCGTCATGACCCGTCATATCACAAAACCCACACCTTTACCAGCAGTGGTAAGGTGGCCTCCAAGTTGAACTGGACAAAGCAACCATCATTTCACTTGAATGCTCGTTGAAGCCCTTTCTTCCCTTTCTTGAATAAAACCTCACTCCAGGCTACTCACTTCTGCCATTTTTCTTCTGTACCGACGAAGGAAAGGTGGGCAAATCAGTTATGCTGCTATATTTTCATTCCAAGAATCCTCTTTTTGTGAAGCACCGACCGATTCTCTCATCCTATTCTTTTCCCGTTTTCATTGCGATTGTGGTTTCCTTTCGATTGCTTTTTGTTTGTCAGTTCATTGATGGATCCTGGAGCACTAGGCAAAGAGTTTCCAGCGGACAACCCACTGGAGACAGCAATCTCCAGGAAGCGAGCACCGACCAATGAGTTGACCATGTTGGCGGGCCAACCCATGGAGAGGAAGAACTCCAAGAAACAAGCACTGGCCAAAGAGTTGAGGACGTTGGCAGACGAACTCCTCAAAGGAAGTTGGAAGAACAGCAAGGGCCCCACCGTGCCTACCCCAGGAACTCTGATTGCCACCTATGTGAGGCTCAAGACCGAGTTTGAGCAGATAGTCACCGTTGAGAAGCAGTATTCCCCTAGCAAGGTGATGGCCCCCATCGAGGACGAGGAGATGGCCCCCGGAGGGATGAGATCCCCCGGTGAGCTGCACAAGGTAAAAAATAATGGCTTATTACCATAGTTGTGGTTTTTGATTATTTGCAATGTGCTTGCTAATATGTTAGGGTTGTGCAGGTGCTGGTAGACGTCCTTGATGATTCCGATGTCGTGGCCTGTCCTATTGGCATTTCCCCAGAGATCGATTCCGATGCCACTATCCATCCTGTGGACATCGCCCCAGAGATCAATTCCGATGTCGCGATCAGTCCTGCGGACATCGCCCCAGAAATCGATTCCCATGCCGCTGTCCGTGCTGTGGTCATTGCCCGAGAGATCGATGACAAGAAATAGTTGGTCGCGCCAATCCTTCAGGGTAGTTTGCATTTCCCTGTATTTAATTACCAAAATGATGCGTGTTATCAAACCATCTTAGGGCTAGTGCACTGTCTTGTGTGGGCGGATCTTGCTACTTTTGTTTGATAGTGAATCATGCGATGAATCATGCGAACCCTCTCCGAGTTATGGAAATACATGTATCCTCACCAGCTTTTGATGTAATATATGGCATGCTTAGATGTAAGTTTGAACTGTTTATCATATCAGCAGGGCTTGTTTGATGATTCTTGGTGTTAGTAGGCTAGCTATTGCGCGAGCTATAGTACTTGCAAAACACTCACCGAAGAGAAATGTTGGGGCTGATGAGCTCGTGGTACGCTTATACTTATCCCTCGTCGATCGACCAATAGCCCTAGCTCCTAAAATTGTAGGCTTAGCGATCGATCAGACAATAGTCGACATACATTCAGGCCTCATTTGGTTCATAGGGTAGGAAAATCATAGCAAAAGTACAGAGAACATGCAACACAAAATCATAGCAGTGCAGAGACGTACTCCCTCCGTTCCAAAATAGATGACCTAGGCGGGCTAGTTTGGCCTAGTGGGTTTCAGTGATATGACGTAGTATAGTGCCATCAAGTCTTCGCGTGTGGTAGCAGTATTGCGGGTACAGTAAGTTTTCTTGAAGAAGCGGAATTCAACGAAGTCATGATGGTTCCTTCGTCCGAACAACTTACATTGGGAAAGGTTGGGCCTGCGATACGATCGGGGTAGACCAGGATAATTTTGTGCATGGCAGGTGGACCAGGATGGTCGACGTCCCACATGTCAGCGAATGAAAGTATTCTTTCCGATATAGAGGACGAGCAACGAGTATTCATTGTTTATTTTTGATGAAAGCTATTGTCTCCACGGTTACGACGGAGGAGTGTGAAACACGGAAGCCTAGTGAACTTGGCATGTGCACCACTCCCTCCTTCCTCATGTAATGCCCAGGTTACAACTTTTTCTCACTTTATCTCTATCTATTTCCTCTCAAATATTTTTTACCTTTCTTTTTTTAAGACACAATTGTTTTTATGCCTTTTTTAGAATTATTTTTTTATACCTAGGAGCACGTGTAGAGACAGGCTCTTGCAGAGCCCACTCCTTGACTTTGTCAATGCCTCTCTCTCCTCCACATAAGGAGTACTACTTGCTATGCATGCATGCGGCGGGCAGCTGGCGTCTTGAGGGGCCAGGGCAGTGAGAGCGGGCTCCGGACTCCAGCATGGCCCACCTCACATTATCACCAAATATTTCTTGGAGTCCATGCACGGCGGGCGGGCGATCTCTTCTCCCTCCCCCGTTTCTCTCTTCTCAGCCGACGCCCGCCGAGCGATTAGATTTCTGCTATCGACGGTTTATTCAATTACGGTCCCACATGTCAGTGAAATTGTAAGACAACGCGTGTCCCCTCTGGTGAGCGGCGTGCGAGCTGGACTGTCGGGGTTGCGACGCGTACGAGTCGTAAGTGTGCCGCCTTTTCCTTTAGAACTTGCGAAGTGTAACATTTTTGCGTGATCGATCGATAGAAATCCAGAACAAAATGACGAGGGTGGTGCATTCCCGCTCGTTAGGTGGGCTAGTTCGAGTGATATGACGTGCTACAGTGCCGTCCACTTGCTCCATTTTTATGTAAGCAAGAGTTTACACTCTTACGCGGGAGGAGTGTGAAACACCGCGGATCTTATTTTGATCGAGGGATAACTGTTCCCTGCCAAATAATGGAGGATTGTTAGCGATTATAGCATGATAGTTAGGGCATATCCAGCACTGGCCCACAAATTTACACCGGCATCTGTCCGAGGACACTGATGGATGCCATCTGATGCTGCCCGCATACCTTTCGACAACTATATGAACTAACCGGACAAAATTCGTGCAAATAAAGCAAATTTCAAATTAATCGGATGAAATTCATTACATTTCGAAAACTTTTCCTACAAGCTGGACGAAATTCATTACATATTTCACACAAACCGTACTAAAACCTACTGTAAACCTAATCTAAACGATCGCCGGCGCCCGACCACCACGTTCGGCCATGAACCCGAGAAAGCCGGCCATTGCCTTTGCCTCCTCCCCATCCGACTCGATAACCTCCTCCTCCGGAGCACAAGGTTAAGATTTCCGCCTCCACTTGCCGTCAAGCGGCTAATCGGCCGCCGATGTTTACCCCACCAATCTTGGCGTCGATTGAGTGGAGTAGCGGTGGCCTTCCCGGGACCAGAGCGGCGGCGACCTACCGTGTACTACTCTTCCTCGCTGCCGGCTGTGCCCACGCACGCGCACCGGCTTCGTGGTCGTGGCGGCAGAGGGCGGCCGGGGGGGTGGCGGCGATCTCCTTCGTTTGCTCCTGCGACAATACATTGAAGAGAGCTTTGGAGCACGCCCAGAGCGGAGCCGCTGATGTCCCTCGTCTGCTCTTGCAACAGTACGTCCAAGAAAGCTTCGGAGTGCTAGGAGGCCATAGTTGAAGTGGTGCCGACAGAAGGAAGGGACCGGAGGAGAATAAGTGTGGGTCTTTGGCTATGGCTGGGAGCGGGGGCTCAAGTTAATATAGCGGGTGAATGGCAATGAGCCGCGGTAGACGGATGGACCACTAGCGCCGGAGTAGGTTCGTCGGGCGTGAATGTGGACGCTGCTTCAGTGACTTAACTGTAGATGTGTTTGGGTTACTGACATGTGGGCCCAACAGGCATCTGGCCCGCATGTCAGTGACACACCAATTGCACCTGCAGTTAAGTCCGGTGAATGCGGCATTGACATTCTGGAAAGACGGTGACCGTTTCAGGTAGGAAGCGCGCGCTAGCGATGGAAGGGGTTTCGGTGTGTAGTGCCACTAAGATCGGTCGCTCATGATAGTACATACTCCGTACCATACTACCATAGTACCCTCTCTAGCTTAGGTTGTTTTATAGATTGTCATTGTGATGGACGATATACATGAGCAAGGCGGTCCGAGTATGACCGTTGGTGTTGAGCCAGGTGAATACATGCTCGGTGTTCGCGTAGGCCTCCATCAAACGTCTAAACAGTAATGTCAGGCACCGCCGGGGCACGCAGGTGATGGGCTCGCCATTTGCGTTGCGCCATGAGCAGGACTTTGATTTAGAGGGCGACATGCATGCATTAGCATGCTTTGACAGCGTGAGCGTGAGTGTCTGACGTGAAGTATTTCATTTTCATTTGGCTGACGAGGGTGCGTTGCAGCGACGAGTCCGTGGTTTGATTCCCCACATACGCATAATTTTGGTTTTTACAGTATTTCTTTCTCCATTGACAGGTAGGCCCGCATAGATAGATAAAGAACACGAGTTGATGAGGCGCATGCGGACTGTTTGACTGGTCAACCAGACAAATACGGAGCTATACGCTGAGCCAGTGACCATATAATCACCATATCTCGTATACAATGATCAAAGTGAGCTATCAAGACAAGTTCGATGACCGCCAATGCATTTTACTCGGTAATAAATGACCAGGATTGAAGGGGTATCCAAATTTTGTTTGTCTTCTGTCCTTGAGCTCTTGACAAACCAATGCACTATACGATTTTCCGGCCACTCCACCCCAGAGCTCTCACCAAGCGTCATTCATGCCACCGTGCCGCACACTAACCGGTAAGGCAGCGATGGCATCCCACCACGCCAAGTTCCTCGCCGCCCATGACCGCACACAAAATGGTAGGGAAGCGATGGCATCCTGCCGTGCCGAGTTCATCGTCGCTCGCGACCTCACAACTATGTGGGAGGAATTTGAAGATACCAAGGCCGAATGGGAGGTAGAGCAAGAGGCGGCCAAAGCCGCACAAAGGGAGTGGAAAAGTTAGAAAGCACTCAAGAAAAGAGAGGCCCGCTGCCGCAAGAAAGAAAAGGACACACGCGCTGCTGCGAAGAGGTCGGCGGAGATCCAAGCACGGTGGGGTGTCGCCGACAAAGCCGGGAAGGAGAACGATGGCGTTTGGCCAGCATCTGAGAAGTAGTAGTACTAGTAGTTAGTGTGTGTGTCTGTGTCTGAGTACGAGCATGTACCAATACTACTAGTTACTACTGTAATTCTTAGAGCAAATTACTAGTATATTAGCCTAGACTAAATGGAAAAATTCCTATCCTAAGCATCAAATGGCATCTCTTTCTCTATAGGAATTGAGATGCATGTCATCTCACTTCCTATGATTTTCATATTCCTATCCTATGAACGAAAGGAGGCCTCTGTTGGAGTAACTACTGTAGCTAGCAGTACTGCTGGTACAGTAGTTTTCTTCAAGAAGCGGAATTCAACGAAGTCATGATGGTTCCTTCGTCCGAGCAACTTCAAAGTGGGAAGTGGGCCTGTGATTTGACGGCTCATTAGTCATTGTTACTGCGGCGCGACGACCTGGGTGAGTCTCCCTTGGAGTTCTGCGTGCATGGCAAGTGGACCTGGATGGTCGACGTCCCACATGTTGGCGAACGGAAGTATTCTTTCCGATATCGAGGAGCAAGGAAACCACGTGGTATAGTATCACTGCTGATTGGTTCTCAAAAAAATAGTATCACTGCCGATTTATAATTATTTTTTATTTCTAATGAATGCTAGCGTTTCAACTCTTACGACGAAGGGTGCCAAACACGGCACGTGTTGGATGTCCCACACGTCAGCGAAAGGAGTGGAACATGAACAGCGTGGTAGAGCGTCTCCACTTCTTCCACTTCTGGGTCGGAGACCACACATAGTAGTACTTAGTGGTATGAACGATACAAAGTGCGACCTGGAGAGAAAGACACGTCTAGTTGGAAGGTCTCGGGGCATACACGTAAACAAATATAAAAGTTAATATGTGCCTCCAACTAATATAGTAGTAGTAGAGTACTTAGGCACGTACTCCATAACATCACCGTGCATTACATGTACAACATTTAGTGGTAGTACGTAGTAAGAGACAAATGTCGCCCAAGAGTTCCCTTCTTGACCTACTTTTGGGTGTTTGGTAGAGTGTATGGAGGGTGCATGAGTCCACACTAGTTTAGCACAAATACACTAGAAGCATGCATGAAGAGGGGTGTTGAGTTGAGCATGCATGAAGAGGGAACAACTATGCTGAGACGAGAACGCAACCAAACACACCATATATGCCACGCATGTTCATACCATTTGTGTCTTTCTACTTAACTTACTGCGCTACATTACTCAGGTTCGTACGTCCACTCCTGGGTACATGTCCGTCTCGTAGTTCCAGTCCCACGTGTTCTTCATATAGATGGAACGATCCTTGCATAACACCTACACCTTGATGCTAGATGTCTCGAGTGTTGGCAAAAGGATGAACAAAGCTCACGTAAAAAAATAGAGTGGAAGAACATAGATACCGGACGACCGAGAAGGAGCAAGGAACCTCGTGGTGGAGCATCTGCACTCATAATATTTAATATTATTCAGCGATATAAAATTAACCAATCATCTCCACAGTGGACTGGAAGAGTACGAAACACGGCAGCCCAGTGTAGTTACATCATACTAGTACATGGCTAACCCATGCTATCACCATATTTCTTGGCTTCCGTGCAACACCTATCTCTAGTAATCCAGCAGCCCGTATCGCTTCTTCATACTCGTCTCTATCAAAGTGCGGCGGGCTGGCGTTTCTGCCATCTATTGAGGTCGGTTAACTATCACATGTTAGCACATGCCAAGAGAATTCTAAAAAAATTCCTTTCATGTTCCGTTTTCAAAAATAAAAAAATCCTTTCACGTATGAATTTGCATGTATGCTTTGAGCAACTTGCATGTCCTATACTGCTCCTGTTTGATACTCTAACTTAGCTAGAGGTTAGACTAACTCATGACTAACCCTGAACTAACTGTAGCCAAAGAGGTGTTTGGGTGACAGGGTTAGATTTACAATAAATGCACTTCATGGAGAGAGAAAAGTGATTTTTCAGTGGTCCCAATGAGAACTATCTCCAGTTAGCACCTCTTGGGTGGGATAGTTTTTTTTGGTGGGTTCGGTGCAACTTGCTCCAATTTAAACCCTCGTGCTTGGATAATTTAGGGCTATTTGAGCCCCAACTAGCTCAAACTAACTCTAACCCATGGATCCAAAAAGGGCCTATGGCCAGTCTCGACGTGGAGCAGTCGCGTGCACCGGGAAGCGGCGCTCTCTCGGCCGTCGCGCCACTTCAAAGCCGGCGCTAGTGAGAGGTCGCCTCCGCTCTGGCCGGGCATTAATGCGGCACTGACGCTCCAGGGCGACGCTGACCGTTTCACGCGGGAAGCGCGCGCTGGCAAGGGAGTATAGGTTTTGAACCGTTTCAGGTGTAGTACTGGTAGTTTGCAAAACTACTCAATTATTGCACTTAGTTTCCTAAGAAATTGTGGTAAAAAAAACGTTACTCCACAGCCCGCTTCCCTTCTCCTTCCTCTTCCACCACCCACGCACGTTCGCGGGAAGCGACCGGTCAACCCTTATATAGGAGTGCTAGCACAAAAAGATGCAAGCATGACCACTAAAATTTCCATATTAAAGCGCCGCTCTGGCGGGAGTATGGCGTATGTTGTTACCTTCGGCCGGCCCATGGCTACCGTGCGACGGTGACCAGAGAAGAGGCGGCGGGAGGGGAATGAATGCAGCTACTGTTTGGGTTCGCCTTCCGGCTTAAATAAATGTGCAGCATCACGTGTACCCGCGGGTGCACAAATTGTAACATACGTGTCTGCTTAAGTGGGTGTCACGTAATTGGTGTGTGTGAGAGAGAGATTCTGAGAGACAGAGTGCGTGTGTGCGATTCTACTCTTCGGACATGTACTCAACCTTTTGCATCGGGATATAAGTATAATGGTATTTACTTTAGCTAGTGATTTACGTGGCCATGTTAACATGGTTGTGTCAAAAAATGTCACTTCCTGCTCGTGATTTGTGTTATATAATTACAAGAAAGATTCTCGTGCATTGCAGGGAACATCAATATGCATTTTTTTACAAAACACCTGTTGTGATTGACCCATGCAGGAGTAATTCCATGTGTAAAAACTAATGATATCTCGAGAATTTTATCAGAAAACTGGTATCTCGAGAATGTCATCGAAAAAATGGAAGATGAGAGATAAGGTGAGGAGGAGTGGAGCATGGTGATGACTGGTGGTCAGAATGGGCGAGGCATGGGGATGGATGACGCTGGCAGGCGGCAGCGGCCACCATGCATGCTAGATTGTTCCAGAGACTTATTCCTTTTTTAATTGCTGAGCAATGAGGTTGCGGGAGATAATGATGTGGAGAGAGGTGCACGTATCTTTTGTAAAATTATCATAGTTTGCTTTCTATCCTCAGATATAGATCATACGGTCTGTAATACAAGATGGCAGGCACACCATCACCACCAACTTGTTTTTTATAAGGGTACAGATGATAAGTTTGCTGACTACTAAAGTAAGTTGGAATTTGTCCATGTTATGCAAGTAAATAAAGGTGATTGTTTATCATACGGGTAAGGTTGGATGAAGGGTGGTAGGAACAAATGCTTTGCCTAGAGCATGTGTGTGTGAGATGGAGTCTTAATGTGTGTGTGTGTGTGTGAGAGAGAGAGAGAGAGATGGAGTCTTAGTTTGTGTGTGTGTGAGAGAGAGAGAGATGGAGTCTTAGTGTGTGTGGGGGGGTGCGTGTGTGTGTGTGATAGAGAGAGAGATGGAGTCTTAGTGTGTGGGGGTGTGCGTGCGTGTGTGTGTGTGTCGCGGGGTCCTGTGTGGTGGATGTAATTTAAGTGTGCATGGCTTCATCATAGAGAGGTGATGTGTATGGCAGAGGCCACCAACGATGGGGTGCGAGAGAGAAAATGCCCGTAGAGAGGGAAGATAAGGTGTGTGCGTGTGAGAGGAGTCGACATCGAGAGAACGTGTTTGTTCGAGAGACACCGAGGAAGACTACTATATATCGATGGTGCATTGAAAGTGCAACTATCCCTAGGTGGTTTTGGTAATTCATAACAACATATAGCTCAGTGAGCTAATGCTATTCCAAGATGATTATTTCAGGAAAGCTCAATGATTGGCATGGCATGGATGTGAAAGTGGAACCCTCAAAATGCTAAGGAAAAAGGATTGGCTCAAGCTCAAAAGCTCAAGACTCTTCATTTTATATTTAGTGATCCAAGATCACATTGAGTCTTTAGGAAAAGCCAATACTATCAAGGAGGGATGAGGTGTTGCTTAATGAGCCTCTTGCTTCATGTGCTTAGTGATATGCTCCAAAAACCCTCAACTACTTTCCCATATCCACATATGACCTAAACCCTAAGCCAAACTCGGTCCTACCGATTCTTCCTATCCGGCGCCACCGAGTTTCACTTTTCATAAGCCACTGCCAAACCCTAGCAATTCGGTTCTACCGATAGGGATCTCGGTCTCACCGAGATGGGGTTGCAAACTCTCTGTTTCCCTTTCGTAACTTTTCGATCTCACCGAAAGAGCGAATCGGTCCCTGTCCCACCGAGATTGCAATGTAAATTCAGTGTTTCCCTTTGTAACTTTTCGGTCTCACCGAAAGAGCAAATCGGTCCCACCGAGTTTGCCTGACCAACTCTCTGGTTAGCTAATTACCAAATTCGGTCTCACCGAGTTTGTGTAATCGGTCTCACCGAGATTACGTTATGCCCAAACCCTAACCATATCGGTCCTACCGAGTTGCATGTCAGTCCCACCGAAAATCTCTAACGGTCACTAGGTTTACATTTTCGGTCCGACTAAGTTTGTTGATTCGGTCCCACCGAGATTGGAAAACTGTGTGTAACGGTTGGATTTTGTGTGGAGGCTATATATACCCCTCCACCTCCTCTTCATTCGAAGAGAGAGCTATCAGAACACACACACCATTCCAACTCATATATTCTGAGAGAGAACCACCTGCTCATGTGTTGAGACCAAGATATTCCATTCCTACCATATGAATCTTGATCTCTAGCCTTTCCAAGTTGCTTTCCACTCAAATCTTCTTTCCACCAAATCCAAATCCTATGAGAGAGAGTTGAGTGTTGGGGAGACTATCATTTGAAGCACAAGAGCAAGGAGTTCATTACCTACACACCATTTGTTACTTCTTGGAGAGTGGTGTCTCCTAGATTGGCTAGGTGTCACTTGGGTGCCTCCGACAAGATTGTGGAGTTGAACCAAGGAGTTTGTAAGGGCAAGGAGATCGCCTACTTCGGTGAAGATCTACCGCTAGTGAGGCAAGTCCTGTGTGGGCGATGGCCATGGTGGGATAGACAAGGTTGCTTCTTCGTGGACCCTTTGTGGGTGGTTGCTTCTTCGTGGACCCTTCGTGGGTGGAGCCCTGTGTGGACTCGCGCAACCGTTACCCTTTGTGGGTGGAGCCCTCCGTGGACTCTCGCAACCGTTACCCTTTGTGGGTTGAAGTCTCCATCAACGTGGATGTAGGATAGCACCACCTATCCGAACCACGGGAAAAACATCTGTGTCTCCAATTGCGTTTGAATTCTCCAAACCCTTCCTTTTACATTCTTGCAAGTTGCATGCTTTACTTTCCGCTGCCAATATACTCTTTGCATGCTTGCTTGAATTGTGTGATGATTGCTTGACTTGTCCTAAAATAGATAAAATCTGCCAAGAACTAAAATTGGGAAAAGGTTAAGTTTTTATTTGGTCAAGTAGTCTAATCACCCCCCTCTAGACATACTTTCGATCCTACAAGTGGTATCAGAGCTTTGGTCTCCATTTGCTTTGATCTCCATAGCTTTGGTGGTCATAGCCTTGGTCTCACAACCTAGGAGAGTATGGCGTCTAGCGAGGGAAATTATCACCGTAGAGGTCCCTACTTTGATGGTACTAATTTTGCTAGTTGGAAGCATAAAATGAAAATGCATATTCTTGGACATAACCCCGCTGTTTGGGCTATTGTGTGTGTTGGTTTGCAAGGTGAATTCTTTGATTGGAGAGAACCAAACCGTGAAGCTACCGCGGATGAGTTGAAGATGTTGCAATACAATGCTCAAGCTTGTGATATTCTCTTCAACGGATTGTGCCCCGAAGAATTCAACAAAATCAGCCGTCTTGAGAATGCGAAGGAAATTTGGGACACTTTGATTGATATGCACGAAGGTACCGACTCTGTCAAGGAATCCAAGTTGGATGTGCTTCAAAGTCAACTTGACAAGTTCAAGATGAAGGATGGTGAAGGTGTCGCTGAAATGTACTCTAGGCTTGCTCTCATCAAAAATGAGATTGCCAGCTTAGGAAGTGAAGAGATGACCGATAGATTCATCATCAAGAAGATTCTAAGAGCCTTGGATGAAAAATATGATACCGTGTGCACATTGATCCAAATGATGCACAATTACAAAGATCTCAAGCCAACGGAGGTGATTGGAAGAATTGTTGCTCATGAGATGTCACTTAAGGATAAAGAGGAACTTCACAACAAATCAAGTGGTGCCTATAAAGCCTCATGTGAAGCCCCCACATCATCAAGTGAGAAACAAGACTTCAATGAAGAATTGAGCTTAATGGTGAAGAACTTCAACAAGTTCTACAAGAGTAGAAGCAAAGATAGAAGCTTCAAGTTAAGGTCCTACAATGACAAAAGATCTTCTAGTCGAGAGCGAAACTGCTATAGTTGTGGAAGACCTGGACACTATTCCAATGAGTGTACGGCTCCCTACAAGAGAAGAGAAGATTCTCCAAAAAGAAGAAGCAAAGAATCACCACCAAGAGAGAGAAGGAGTAGAGATGATCGTTATGAATGAAGATACTCACGGAGAAGCAAGGATTCGGAAAGGAAGGAAAAATCATCAAGGAGCTACACAAGACGAAGACATCAAGCTCATGTTGGTGAATGGGTATCCGGCTCTGACTCCGACAGCCACTCCGAGAGAAGTTATCACTCCGACTCTGAAGATACTCAAGATGAAGGTGTTGCCGGTCTAGCACTTGTGTCAACCAACTCCTACGACATATTTGACTCACCAAATGAAGGAGTTGGAAGATGCTTCATGGCCAAAGGTCCTAATGTAACACATCCCGAGTATGTTGATTTCAATAGTGATGAAGATGACTTGTTAGGTGATGATTTGCTTGTTGACAACTCTAGTGATGAATACTATGATGAAAGACCAATTAATCATGCTAATCAAGATAAAACGAATGACAATGATAAGGAGAAGATTGAGGCTCTAAGTAAAGAACTAAACACTCTTAAGTTAGCTCATGAAACTATCTTCAAAGATCATCGAGAACTTTTAAGAGCTCATGAGAAATTACGCTTTGAAAAGCTCAATCTTGAGCAAGAGCATGAGTTCTTAAAAGCAATCAATGATGATCTCCGCAAGAAAAGTTCTTCTCACATTGCCAAGCGTTTACTCTTATCCAGTTACATGCCTCAAGTCAAGTCTAGTAACAAGAACAAGAAAGATTCTTCCTCTAGCAGTAACAATGATCATGCTAATCCAATATTGTTGCTTCTAGTAGTTCTCTTGATTCCACTAATGATTCTCTTAGCCAAGTTACACTTGAGCAAGAAAATAGTTTATTGAAGGGAATTATAGAGAAAGGAGTGTACAAAAGCCTTGCCGGGAGTAAGCAATTCGAGGAAATTGTGCGCAAGCAAGGAATGCACCGGAAGAATCAAGGTGTTGGTTTTCAACGAAAGTTCAATGCCAATGGAGTTGAGTGGGAAGAAGATCAATACCCCAAGACAAAGTTTGTTCCTCAACAAGAGAAGTATGATACTTCTTTCAAGGGGACACAAGCTCAAGATGATCTTCCACCACAAGACTACAAGCAAAAAGGCAAGGACAAGCTTCAAGAGGAAATTGATGCATTTGAAGAAGCTCCTAAGACCTTAGTCAAGTGGATTCCCAAGACTACTTCAAGTTCCACTTCATCAAGTACGACTACAACTCCAAGGATTCCCATCAAGATGGTGTGGATCCAAAAGAAGAAGAACTATAGAGTTCTTGAGGGTGACTCCTCCAACATACTTCACTCTTATCATTTTGGCAAGAACAAGTGCAACCAACTTCCACATCCTGCACTAGTTCAAGGAGTCACAAACCCTCTTGTTGGTAAGACAAGGGACAAGGTAACCTAAAAGTTTTCATGGACATCATCTTGTGTGTGCATCACTCTATGTCTATGGATATCCTTGTTTGTTCCTTGTGGGACTAACCCATGTAGGTATTGAAAGTGCAATTCACTCAAATGGATAGCTCCAAGTGATCTACATCAACATTGAGCATCCACATCTTCAACATCTACATGAAGTCATCATCGACGAAACCCAAGGTTAGTTCATCCCTCTTAGGGGGGATAT
Organism: Triticum urartu; assembly: GCF_003073215.2. NCBI lineage: Eukaryota > Viridiplantae > Streptophyta > Magnoliopsida > Poales > Poaceae > Triticum > Triticum urartu. The sequence continues at coordinate 159,997,344 of NC_053027.1, forward strand.
CACATCTAGGGGGAGCTTTACTCTAAGACTTGAGCTAAAGCAACTCTAACGATGTGAACACAACAATGCTTTATGTAAAAGTGGTAACCCAACTTGAGCTTAAACGATGAGTATGACCTACGATCAAGTGTTCTCACTTGACTTCTAAGTCAATATACTCATATATAGATGACCTAGTCATCGCAAATTGCTTGATAGATGCTAGAATTGGTTGTGCATGCCTTGTCACATGTTTCATTTGCCATCTTATTGTGTGAGCATGCTGGTTGCATATTTTACTCATTCGAGGACATCCACTTGTTGCTTTGATTGTTCGGTTTTATTTCCTTTTGCCAAGTGGATGGACAAGAATGCCTAAGTACCTCCTCTAGCTATCTATGCTTTTCTCGTCTCAAACTCTATTCATGCTGCATCACAAAATTTGATCAAGTCAGATTCGAACCACTCTGTGTGAGGAGCACTCGGAGTCCCCGATTCGTCATAGACTTAAACTTCCAAAACCTCTTTATGATTCTTGGTCTGACCGATACCCCACTTTCGGTCCTACCGAGATCATTAAGTTGATCTAGGTTTTCGATCTCGGTGCAACCGATTTGAACATTTCGGTCCCACCGAGTTTCAGAGCCTGCTCTGCCAACGTGGTCTCCGGATCATCTTCTCGCCGCCAGCCGCCTCCAGTCGCTGGTTTCCGTCGCTGTCAACGGGAATTCTGCCCCGCCGTTGCCGCCGTAGCGAGTCTCCGCCGAACTAGGGTATGGACTCGATCACAGTGCTATTCCCCGTCCGATTCCTAGCACATTGTGTTCTTCATGATTCTTGCCACGATTAAAACACTCCTATCCAGTCAATACACCCATATATTAGCTTTGATTCGAAAAATTTAGGGTTAGGTTTCCGCCGAAACCATCTCGGACCCACCGAGTTGAAAAACTCGGTCCCACCGATTTGGCTTATGCCATTGCACAAGTGAGACTCGGTCTGACCGAGAATTACTTATCAGTGTGACCGATTTTGGAACTCTGTGAAACCCTAGCAGTCTCGGTGCCACCAACTGTGACTCGGTCCTACCGAGTTCACTAGTTTAGGTTCCAAAACTGCTTCGGTATCACCGAGTTTAAAAATCGGTAGATCCGAGATGATTTCAGTGGGAAACTAAAACTAAGTTTTTGGATCATTCTTTTGCAAAAATCTCTGCATTTTGTGATGCTCATCTATTCTACCTCATCTATAAACTGTTCACAGGGTCAGAAGTTAGAGCTTGCAGCATGTCTGATCAGAGTGACAGCCAGAACTTGCCAGAGCAGTAGGTGCACATGAGTGAGGGCACTAGTCCCTCCAGCTCTTCAGATGAGGGCAGCAGGAGCACCCCTAGCAACTTGCCAAAAGCTGCCACCAGACAGAAGAAGAAGAGAACTTCAGACTCCAAAGATGAAGATTATGCGGCAGAGGAAGAGGCCACATCAAAGAGAGTTGAGCTGGCTCAAGGCACAAAGCCAGGTCTAAAGATCAAAAGGCCAGTAGGCAGGCAGCCCATGTCAAAGGCAAGAGCTTCAACTGAGAAGCCTGCACCCAAAGAGCCAGTTGCTGCTGAGGGAAAGAAAAGAAAGGAAAGGGTCAAGAAGACCGTAGCCAGAGTGCTAGGAAAGGCTTCCATCATGGAAGAGGAAGAGGAAGAAGAGGTAGCTGCACCAGCACCCAAGGCACCCAAGCTGATGGGTGATGCCATAAGATCAGGGGCTACTGCATCTAAGCCCAAAGCTGCCTCCAAGCCAAAACCAAAGAGGAATACAAGGAGCATTCCTGCAGCTAAGAAGAACAAGGCCCCAGTGCCTGAGACTGTTGCTGAAGAAGAGGATGAAGAGCAAGTTCTGAGAAAGCTCAAGCCCAAGATCCCAGACCACAACGATGCGCATCCTGTGGCTGAGGACATGAAGCTCAGGAGAGATTCAGGGCTGAGGAAGTGGAGAGAAGCAGACCCGTATGCTTCAAGGAGAAGGACTGCTGTGGATTACAGATTTCACACCAAGGAACAGCAGGACTTCTATGAGACAGTGCTGCTAGATAAGAAGCCCATTGTTTGTGACATGAGATGGGTTGACTGGCAGTACATCAAGGACAATGAGGAGCACTATCCTGGAGTGCAAGACAGCTTCATAGCTTGTGGAGTAGCTGACTTTGTTGGGCAGAAGCTCACAAAGTGGAATGAGGAGCTTATAATGCAGTTCTACTCCACAGCACATTTTTATTCAGATGGGAGGATCACATGGATGTCTGAGGGTACAAGGTACCAATCCACAGTTGCTGAGTGGGCACAGATCATTAATGCCCCAGAGGAGCATGATGATGATTTGGACATATATGCCAAGAAGAAGATGGACCATAACTCTATGTCAAATATGTACAAGGAAAGTCCAAATGAAGCACTTGACACATTCAAATTTGGGTCTGTGCATTACCTTCTGTCAGGGCTGCCAACTATCAATTGGATCTTGAGGCACACCTTATTGCCCAAGTCTGGAGATCACAAGATGATCAGAGGCCATGCTATCAACTTGCTACATGTATTTGATGTGCCTCAGAAGTTCAAGGTGATGAGCCTCATAGTGGAAACTATCAAAAGGACTGCAGCAGATCAGAAGAGGAGTTGCGGATATGCCCCTCGGATCTAGGAGCTCATTAACTCCAAGATGGGCATGGACATATATTTATTGGACAAGGAACACCTGCCCATCCGTCCAGATTTTGAGGACAATCAAGTTGTCATGACTGAGAACGAGCCATCATCTGCCCAAGCATACGCAAAGAAGGAGAAGGCAAGGAAGGAGAAAGCTGCCAAGATGCCAACTCAAGAGGAGGCATCTGAGTATTTCTTGAAGACCAAACAAGAGCAGCTTGGTTACCTGATTGCATCCACCCTGCGGATTGAGCAAGGACTAGCCACCCTAATTCAAAACCAGGCAAGCCTAGAGAGAATCATGGAACAAAAGTTCTATGACTTGGATGTCAAGGTAACGGAGATTCAGTCTGCAGTGGAGCAGCTCCAAGATGACATGCAGGAGAGGAGAGGCAGGACTACCACTCATGCCTTTGCCAGAGTGCCACGAGGTCCGAGGTCGTCTGCCGTGCCAGTTGCTGACACAAGAGCCACCACCTCAGCACCAGCTACAGCCTCAGTTCCACCAGCTCCAGCATCTACTTCAGCTCCAACTCCAGCGTCTACTTCAGCGTCTACAGAAGCCTTCATCCTTGGAGTGATCCGGACTCCACCACCACCAGAAGATCAAGCCTGAGCGTCGATCTAGTACTATGCATTTTCTAGGAACTTTTTGGTAACTTGTTGCCAAAGGGGGAGAAAAATGTATAGATCATAGGCTTCGAGAGAGAGAGAGAGAGTGTTGCTTTTCTCTCTTGCTTTATGTGGTGGTTCTTCAAACTTGTTTGCTTTTGAGTGCTTGAGATACTACGTCATTGCTTGTGAGACATTGATGATCATGTGTTTGATCATAAGCTACACTTAATGCTTGCTTAATGCTATTATCTTATCTATCTTATGTGATTATTCACTATTCTTGGTGATGAGTGCATGTATTTCATTCTTATCATTTTAAGCGCTCCACCAAGATGTATGTGACATGGAAGAGTAACCCATGACTCTAACTCCTTGTGCATTTGCAGTCCAAAGCAAATTTTAAATATGCACAAACTTAGAGGGAGCTCTTACTTATCACATACTTCTCAAAGCGACGATATATTTCATGCTTATTACCATTTGTCGAAGCTTTGATCTATATGTTGTCATCAATTACCAAAAAGGGGGAGATTGAAAGTGCAACTATCCCTAGGTGGTTTTGGTAATTCATAACAACATATAGCTCATTGAGCTAATGCTATTCCAAGATGATTATTTCAGGAAAGCTCAATGATTGGCATGGCATGGATGTGAAAGTGGAACCCTCAAAATGCTAAGGAAAAAGGATTGGCTCAAGCTCAAAAGCTCAAGACTCTTCATTTTATATTTAGTGATCCAAGATCACATTGAGTCTTTAGGAAAAGCCAATACTATCAAGGAGGGATGAGGTGTTGCTTAATGAGCCTCTTGCTTCATGTGCTTAGTGATATGCTCCAAAAACCCTCAACTACTTTCCCATATCCACATTTGACCTAAACCCTAAGCCAAACTCGGTCCTACCGATTCTTCCTATCCGGCGCCACCGAGTTTCACTTGTCATTAGCCACTGCCAAACCCTAGCAAGTTGGTCCTACCGATAGGGATCTCGGTCTCACCGAGATGGGATTGCAAACTCTCTGTTTCCCTTTCGTAACTTTTCGGTCTCACCGAAAGAGCGAATCGGTCCCACCGAGATTGCAATGTAAACTCAGTGTTTCCCCTTTGTAACTTTTCGGTCTCACCGAAAGAGCGAATCGGTCCCACCGAGATTGCAATGTAAATTCAGTGTTCCCTTTTTGTAACTTTTCGGTCTCACCAAAAGAGCAAATCGGTCCCACCGAGTTTGCCTGACCAACTCTCTGGTTAGCTAATTACCAAATTCGGTCTCACCGAGTTTGTGTAATCGGTCTCACCGAGATTACGTTATGCCCAAACCCTAACCATATCGGTCCTACCGAGTTGCATGTCAGTCCCACCGAAATTCCTAACGGTCACTAGGTTTGCTATTTCGGTCCAGACCGAGTTTTCTGATTCGGTCCCACCGAGATTGGTAAACTGTGTGTAACGGTTGGATTTTGTGTGGAGGCTATATATACCCCTCCACCTCCTCTTCATTCGAAGAGAGAGCCATCAGAACACATACACCATTCCAACTCATATGTTCTGAGAGAGAACCACCTACTCATGTGTTGAGACCAAGATATTCCATTCCTACCATATGAATCTTGATCTCTAGCCTTCCCAAGTTGCTTTCCACTCAAATCTTCTTTCCACCAAATCCAAATCCTATGAGAGAGAGTTGAGTGTTGGGGAGACTATCATTTGAAGCACAAGAGCAAGGAGTTCATTACCTACACACCATTTGTTACTTCTTGGAGAGTGGTGTCTCCTAGATTGGCTAGGTGTCACTTGGGAGCCTCCGACAAGATTGTGGAGTTGAACCAAGGAGTTTGTAAGGGCAAGGAGATCGCCTACTTCGTGAAGATCTACCGCTAGTGAGGCAAGTCCTGTGTGGGCGATGGCCATGGTGGGATAGACAAGGTTGCTTCTTCGTGGACCCTTTGTGGGTGGTTGCTTCTTCGTGGACCCTTCGTGGGTGGAGCCCTGTGTGGACTCGCGCAACCGTTACCCTTTGTGGGTGGAGCCCTCCGTGGACTCTCGCAACCGTTACCCTTTGTGGGTTGAAGTCTCCATCAACGTGGATGTAGGATAGCACCACCTATCCGAACCACGGGAAAAACATCTGTGTCTCCAATTGCGTTTGAATTCTCCAAACCCTTCCCTTTACATTCTTGCAAGTTGCATGCTTTACTTTCCGCTGCCAATATACTCTTTGCATGCTTGCTTGAATTGAGTGATGATTGCTTGACTTGTCCTAAAATAGCTAAAATCTGCCAAGAACTGAAATTGGGAAAAGGTTAAGTTTTTATTTGGTCAAGTAGTCTAATCACCCCCCCTCTAGACATACTTTCGATCCTACAATGGTGCATGTAGGCGGGAATTAAACAAAGGGATGGTCTTATTGGTGTCGGGGATATAGGGGAAGAGTGAGAGGCGGGGGGTAGCTAGAAGGAGATTGTTAAGTGTGAGTGTGTGTTTTACCCATCCAGGCGGAAGTTATGTGCACAAAAGAGGAGAATGATTCGGTGTGGTGTTAGGATTGAGGGTAATTAACTACGTATGGAGACATAGAGACCTTGAACGTGCATGTGTGAGAGGTATACATGTATACGTGGGATGTGTGTGTGCGCGCGGGCATGATCGAGATAAAAGAAAGAAGACATAAGTCATAAGATCAACGACATGGGAGAGACGGATCGGTATGACAATATGCATGCATGTGAGAATGCAGGGAAGAAGGCCCGACAATTGAGCATGTGTTTTTGTCTTTAAGAGATAGTGGCGTGGGCTGGAGCATGCATCTATGGCGAGCAGAGGGAGTGAGGCGCAACGATTGTGCAAAAGAGACCAACCTATAAATGCATATGTATGGAGAGACATATATAGTGTGGGTGATAGGAAGCAAGACTCCGTGCGAGAAAGAAATGTTGACGGAGAAACTACAGATAGATACAGAGATGGAGATGCTAGCTAGAGGGACATCCGCTAGTTTGGGTGTTGGAGATGACCGTCGGGTGGTTCAAAGGGTGAAGTTATATATGTGTGTGAGAGGGCACTTGACTGCATGTAGAGAGAAACATATGTAGTGTGCGTGATAGGAATCAAGAGTGAGGGCGAGAAAGAAGGTTGATGGAGAAACAGATAAATAGAAAGATAAAGATGCTAGCTAGTGTGCGTTAGAGATAGGAGTCGAGTGGATCAGAAGGCTGGGTTATGTGTGTGGGTGTGAGAGAGATAGAGAGAGGGTGCATGTGAGTCACATACAAACAGATATCAGAGAGAAATGAGATCCAGAGAGACGGAGTTTTGTGTCTGCGAGAGAGAAAGATATTTCACAATGAGAGTGATAGCTAGAGAGACATACGAGGGAATGCAAGATATCTCTAGAGAGAGAGGGTGTGTGTGAGCGACATACAAGAGAACAATGGAGAAATATGAGACCCTGGGAGACAGATTTTGTGTTTGTGTGTGAGAAAGAGATATTGAAGAGGAAGAGTCGTAGGTTCTCATATCTAAGGAGCGAAAGACATCTCTGTATGAGGGGTGTGCGAGTGGCACACATGGGAATAGTAGAGAGAAATGAGACCCCGGGAGACAAAGTTTTGTGTTTGTGTGAGAGAAAGAGATTCCACATGGAGAATCATAGTTAGAGACACATAGCAGGGAGCGAGATATACTTAGAGAGAGATAGAGTGATGAAGGTCGAGGGAGAGAGTACCGTCAGTGTGTTACGAAGATAAAAGATCATTGTCGACATACAGGTAGCACGAGAGATACCTGAGAGACGATGAACGCGTATAGGTCCAGAGAGATAGTCCTATATAAGCATGAGTGATAGCTATATGAGACGAATATCTGGATTAAAGGGGATTCAAATATTTAAACTGGAGATCACGACATCGATAATATCATAACGCAAATTGGTGTATCAAACATGCATATTCATTTGAATTTGGGCACACGTGTAATGTTATATAGTTTATCAATATTGGTGATCCGTAGATTCTTCAATTACAAACAATGCATGGTTTATATGCAATTAATGTCTAAACGGGATTACACTATATGTTGCGTGTGTGAAACACATTATACATGTTTGAGAAGTAAAAAAAACCGCATGAAACACACATTAATTGGAGACAGTTAGCGAGGAATGCATACATTGGATTTCAACATAAAGTGGTTTCAAATATTTGAAAATCCAAATTGATGGATACAACCTTATGAATCTGAGATCATGCCATTTGTAAACCATATTTATGTATAAATGGTGTTGTGCTTTTGAAAGTATATATAAAAAATGATGTATGTAGAATGTAATTCCAATTGAAAATGGATCCCGCCCAAAAAAAAATACAAACGGGATTCGAATTGAGTTGGCACGGTAAACGTGCACTCTGCAAAATTTGAACGAAGCAGGGAAAGTTGAAGTAACCGCCCGAAACCAAAATCTGCGAGATGGAAATCACTACTGCCTATCCCTGCCACGCAAAGCCTATCTGCTGGATTTCTATAGGTTTCGATAGGGGTAGGTTTGTAATTTCACCCAAACGTGACATAACCGCCTCTCACCCGGATTCATACACGGTGGGCGCCAAAACACAGTGTGTCCTCGGCCGAAATCGACTCCCTCCCTGATTCATATTCATACACGATGGGCGCCAAAAACAAACTCTCGTCAGCAAATATTCGGTGTATGCGAGTGTGGGAGTCCTGGATTAGGGGGTCTCCGGACAGCCGGACTATATCGATTGGCCGGACTGTTAGACTATGAAGATATAGGATTGAAGACTTCATCTCGTGTCCGGATGGGACTCTACTGTTGGGGAACGTAGTAATTTCAAAATCCTACGCACACGCAAGATCATGGTGATGCATAGCAACGAGAGGGGAGAGTGTGATCTACGTACCCTTGTAGACCAAAGTGGAAGCGTTAGCACACGCGGTTGATGTAGTCATTCGTCTTCACGGCCCGACCGATCAAGCACCGAAACTACGGCACCACCGATTTCTAGCACACATTCAGCTCGATGACGATCCCCGGACTCCGATCCAGCAAAGTGTCGGGGAAGAGTTCCGTCAGGCATGACGACGTGGTGACGATCTTGATGTTCTACCGTCGCAGGGCTTCGCCTAAGCACCGCTACAATATTATCGAGGATTATGGTGAAGGGGGCACTGCACACGGCTAAGAAAACGATCACGTGGATCAACTTGTGTGTCTAGGGGTGCCCCCTACCCCCGTATATAAAGGAGCAAGGGGAGGAGGCCGGACGGCCCTATAGGCGCGCCAAGGAGGAGTCCTCCTCCTAGTAGGAGTAGGACTCCTTACTAGGAGGGGGAAGGAAGTGGGGAAGGGAGAAGGAAAGGGGGGCGCCGCCCCCCCCCTCTCCTAGTCCAATTTGGACCAGGGGGGAGGCGTGCGGCCCACCCTGGCTGCCCTTCTCTTCTCTCCACTAAGGCCCATGGCCCATTACTTCTCCCGGGGGTTCCGGTAACCCTCCGGTACTCGGTTTCTCCAATCACCCGGAACACTTTCCGGTGTCCGAATATAGCCGTCCAATATATCAATCTTTATGTCTCGACTTTGAGACTCCTCGTATGTCCGTGATCACATCGGACTCCAAACTAACTTCGGTACATCAAAATCATAAACTCATAATATAACTATCATCGTAACTTAAGCATGCGGACCCTACGGGTTCGAGAACAATGTAGACATGACCGAAACATGTCTCGGTCAATAACCAATAGCGGAACCTGGATGCTCATATTGGCTCCACATATTCTACGAAGATCTTTATCGGTCAGACTGCATAACAACATACGTTGTTCCCTTTGTCATCGGTATGTTACTTGCCCGAGATTTCGATCGTCGGTATCTCAAGACCTAGTTCAATCTCATTACCGGCAAGTCTCTTTACTCGTTTCGTAATACATCATCTCGCAACTAACTCATTAGTTGCAATCTTGCAAGGCTTATGTATGTTGCATTACGAGAGGGCCCAGTGATACCTCACCGACAATCGGAGTGACAAATCCTAATCTCAAAATACGCCAACCCAACATTTACCTTTGGAGACACCTGTAGAGCTCCTTTATAATCACCCAGTTACGTTGTGACGTTTGGTAGCACAAAGTGTTCCTCCGGCAAACGGGAGTTGCATAATCTCATAGTCATAGGAACATGTATAAGTCATGAAGAAAGCAATAGCAACATACTAAACGATGGTGCTAAGCTAATGGAATGGGTCATGTCAATCACATCATTCTTCCTAATAATGTGATCCCTTAACAAATGACAACATATGTCTATGGTTAGGAAACATAACCATCTTTGATTAACGAGCTAGTCAAGTAGAGGCATACTAGTGACGTTTAGTTTGTCTATGTATTCACACAAGTATTATGTTTCCGGATAATACAATTCTAGCATGAATAATAAACATTTATCATGATATAAGGAAATAAAATAATAACATTATTATTGCCTCTAGGGCATATTTCCTTCAGTCTCCCACTTGCACTAGAGTCAATAATCTAGATTACACAGTAATGATTCTAACACCCATGGAGCTTTGGTGCTGATCATGTTTTGCTCGTGGAAGAGGCTTAGTCAACGGGTCTGCAACATTCAGATCCATATGTATCTTGCAAATCTCTATGTCTCCCACCTGGACTAGATCCCGGATGGAATTAAAGCGTCTCTTGATGTGCTTGGTTCTCTTGTGAAATCTGGATTCCTTTGCCAAGGCAATTGCACCAGTATTGTCACAAAAGATTTTCATTGGACCCGATGCACTAGGTATGACACCTAGATCGGATATGAACTCCTTCATCCAGACTCCTTCGTTTGCTGCTTCCAAAGCAGCTATGTACTCTGCTTCACATGTAGATCCCGCCACAATGCTTTGTTTAGAACTACACCAACTGACAGCTCCACCGTTTAATTCAAACATGTATCCGGTTTGCGATTTAGAATCGTCCGGATCAGTGTCAAAGCTTGCATCAACGTAACCATTTACGATGAGCTCTTTGTCACCTCCATATATAAGAAACATATCCTTAGTCCTTTTCAGGTATTTCAGGATGTTCTTGACCGCTGTCCAGTGATCCATTCCTGGATTACTTTGGTACCTCCCTGCTAGACTTATAGCAAGACACACATCAGGTCTGGTACACAGCATTGCATACATGATAGAGCCTATGGCTGAAGCATAGGGAACATCTTTCATTTTCTCTCTATCTTCTGCATTGGTCGGGCATTGAGTCTTACTCAATTTCACACCTTGTAACACAGGCAAGAATCCTTTCTTTGCTTGATCCATTTTGAACTTCTTCAAAATTTTGTCAAGGTATGTGCTTTGTGAAAGTCCAATTAAGCGTCTTGATCTATCTCTATAGATCTTAATGCCCAATATGTAAGCAGCTTCACCGAGGTCTTTCATTGAAAAACTTTTATTCAAGTATCCCTTTATGCTATTCACAAATTCTATATCATTCCCGATTAGTAATATGTCATCTACATATAATATCAGAAATGCTACAGAGCTCCCACTCACTTTCTTGTAAATACAGGCTTCTCCAAAAGTCTGTACAAAACCAAATGCTTTGATCACACTATCAAAGCATTTATTCCAACTCCGAGAAGCTTGCACCAGTCCATAAATGGATCGCTGGAGCTTGCACACTTTGTTAGCTCCCTTTGGATCAACAAAACCTTCCGGTTGCATCATATACAACTCTTCTTCCAGAAATCCATTCAGGAATGCAATTTTGACATCCATTTGCCAAATTTCATAATTATAAAATGCGGTAATTGCTAACATGATTCGGACAGACTTAAGCATCGCTACGGGTGAGAAGGTCTCATCGTAGTCAATCCCTTGAACTTGTCGAAAACCTTTTGCAACAAGTCGAGCTTTGTAGACAGTAATATTACTGTCAGCGTCAGTCTTCTTCTTGAAGATCCATTTATTCTCAATTGCTTGCCGATCATTGGGCAAGTCAACCAAAGTCCATACTTTGTTCTCATACATGGATCCCATCTCAGATTTCATGGTTTCAAGCCATTTTGCGGAATCTGGGCTCACCATCGCTTCTTCATAGTTCGTAGGTTCATCATGATCTAGTAGCATGACTTCCAGAACAGGATTACCGTACCACTCTGGTGCGGATCTTACTCTGGTTGATCTACGAGGTTCAGTAGTATCTTGTTCTGAAGTTTCATGATCGTCATCATTAGCTTCCTCACTAATTGGTGTAGGTGTCATAGAAACTGGTTTTTGTGATGTACTACTTTCCAATAAGGGAGCAAGTATAGTTACCTCATCAAGTTCTACTTTCCTCCCACTCACTTCTTTCGAGAGAAACTCCTCTAGAAAGTTTCTGAATTTAGCAACAAAAGTCTTGCCTTCAGATCTGTGATAGAGGGTGTATCCAATAGTTTCCTTTGGATATCCTATGAAGACACATTTCTCCGATTTGGGTTCGAGCTTATCAGGTTGAAGCTTTTTCACATAAGCATCGCAGCCCCAAACTTTCAGAAACGACAACTTTGGTTTCTTGCCAAACCACAGTTCATAAGGCGTCGTCTCAACGGATTTTGATGGTGCCCTATTTAACGTGAATGTGGCCGTCTCTAGAGCATATCCCCAAAATGATAGCGGTAAATCAGTAAGAGACATCATAGATCGCACCATATCACTACTGGAATCAGCTACTTTGCCATCTGCCAGCTCTTTGTCGTCTGCTAGCAGACGGCAAAGAAGCCCTTTGCCATCAGCTACCCAAAAGCAGACGGCAAAGAACTGGCTGATGGCAAAGAAAGCCTTTGCCATCAGCCAGTTCTTTGCCGTTCGCTAGCGGACGGCAAAGAGGGAGGGGGCCCCACTGAGGAGCTGGTTAAAAAAAACTTAACGGGCCCCCTCTTTGCCGTATGCTAGCAGACGGCAAAGAGCAAATAAGCGGACGGCAAAGGGGGGCGGACGGCAAAGATTTAACATATCTAACGGCCCGCCCCCACCCCGCGCCCTCTCTCTATGTTTCTCTCCTCCCATACGCGCGCCGCCGCCGCCACCACTCGCCGCCGCCGCGCCCCGGCCCCCCCGCGCCCCACCGCCCCGGGCCCGGCGCCGCCGCCCCCCCTCCTCCATCGGCCCCCGCCTCGTCGCCACTGTCGCCGCCCCACCCCTCCTCCTCCACCGGCCCCCCGTCTCAGCACCGCCGCCCTGGGCCCGGCGCCGCCGCCCCAGGCCGCCCCGCCCCCCTCCTCCACCGGCCACCTCCTCCACCGGCCCAGGTGAGCTCTACCTCTCCTCTATTTTTCCTTTTTTTCTGTTTTTTTAGTTTTAGGTTTATGTTTAGTTTAGATTTAGTTTCAGTTTTAGTTTTAGGTTTAGTTTTAGGTTTAGGTTTAGTCTTAGTTTAGTTTTAGGTTTAGATTTAGTTTTTTTCCTTTTTTCTGTTTTTTTAGTTTTAGGTTTATGTTTAGATTAGATTTAGGTTTAGTTTTAGGTTTAGTTCAGTTTTAGGAAAGAAAAAGAAGAAGAAGAAAAAAACAGGAGAGGAGGAGAAGAAGAAGAGGAAAAAGGAAAGGAGGAAGAAGAGGAGGAGGAGGAGAAAAAAGAAGAAGAGGGAGAAGAAGAAGAAAAAAATAGGAGAGGAGGAGAAGAAGAAGAAGAGGAGGAGGAGAAGAAAAAAGAAGAAGAGGAAGAAGAAGAAGAAGAAGAAGAAGAAGAAGAAGAAGAAGAAGAAGAAGAAAAAAACAGGAGAGGAGGAGAAGAAGAAGAGGAAAAAGGAAAGGAGGAGGAGGAAGAAGAAGAAGAAGAAGAAGAAGAAGAAGAAGAAGAAGAAGAAGAAGAAGAAGAAGAAGAAGAAGAAGGAAAAAAAGGAAGAAAAGGAAGAAAAGGAAGAAGAGGAAGAAGAAAAGGAAAAAAGACCCCGACCCGGCACCCCGACACGACACCCCGACCCCGAGACCCCGACCCCGTAACCCCGAGCCCGACCCCGACACCCCGACCCCGACACCCCGACCCCGACCCCGACACCCCGACCCCCCGAGCCTGACCCAACACCCCGACCCCGAGCCTGACCCGACACCCTGACGGGCCGGCAGCAGCCTGAAATGAACCCCGGCCCATGATTGTGCGAATCAAATCACGGCTTTTAACAGGCCAAAATTGTCTCGGGTCCTTGTTTGGCCCAATCAGATATCGGCTGCGAGCAGGCCAGATGCAAACCGGGTCGTACTTAGGCCCAGCTATATGACGGGCTTTTAACAGGCCGAAATTAATATAGGGTCGAAATGTTAAATGGGCCCTTAACAGGCGAAAACTAATATCAGGCTGAATTACTAAGTGGGTCTTTAGCAAGTGGGCCCAAAAGCATAGTGTCTAGTTGACGGGCCGAATCAGATATGGGCCATAATTGAGCCCAAAGCCTCTTAAAGGGCCGGACCTGATCTGGGCCGTAATTTGGCCCAGAACGTGGTAGGCTTTTAACAGGTCGGATCTCATATGGGCCACTATTAGGCCCGAAGCATGGCAGGACATTAATGGACCGGATCAAATATGGGCCGGTATTTGGCCCAAAACATGGCAGCCAGTTAATGGGCCGGCCTACTAGGGTCCCTCAAAATCTTGTGGGCCTACAGCTGGGCCGGCCCATTAATGTCGGCGAAATCTCGTGGGCCTTTAGCTGGGCCGGCCCATTATGATCCGCAAGAATCTTGTGGGCCTTTACCTGGGCCGGCCCATTATGGCACACAAAAATCTTGTGGGCCTTTATCTGGGCCGGCCCATTATGTCCCACAAAATCTTGTGGGCCTTTAGCTATGCCAGCCCATTATGGTCCGCAAAATCTCGTGGACCTTTAGCTGGGCCGGCCCATTATGGTCCGCAAAATCTTGTGGGCCTTCGGTTGGGCCGGCCCATTTAAACTTGATGGGCCGGTCCACGTGTCAACATATCATAGGTGCGTCTCGCCCATTGGATGAGTGACACATGTGCCAACGTGGACCTGACACGTGTCTCCTCCAGCCAATGATGATTTTACACGTGGAAAATCCCCATTGGTCGGGGCTATTAACGGGTTATCGGATCCAAAACCCGGCCCGATAGCTTAACGGTGTTCCGTTACGGTGGATGCCACGTGTCGGTCACCCTTGACGAAGGCACTTCTGTGACGCGCGATTTATCGTCATGGAAGTGGACACTTCCGTGATGATAATTTTGGTAATGTCATGGAACACTTCTATGGCAGCACAGGTATGACTATCTTGATTCTTTCATAAAATCGTCATGGATGTACATGCATGACAAAAAGCGCGACCTACTGTGATAAACACGTATCATCACGGAAGTGTATTTTTTTGTAGTGCATATGCATTATTGTTGATCTAACCAAAAGCGCATATTACCTTGTCTTCTCCTATATATTGAATGCTTGCAGATTCCAGCTTAGTCCAATGCACATGCACTATTATTATTATCCACACTATTCGGTTGTGCAAGTGAAAGGCAATAATGACAATATATGATGGATATTGAGATGAGAAAAGTTGGTATGAACTCAACCTCTCTTGTTTTTGTAAATATGATTAGTTCATCATTCCTGATTCAGCCTATTATGAATGAAACATGTTTGCAATGACAATTAGAGATTATAGTTGCTCATGCCATGCTTAAGTAGCTAGGAGTTTATAATGGTTTACCTTGCGTGCCAACATGCTATTAAAATGGTTGTGATGTGGTATGATAGGGTGGTATCCTCCTTTGAACGATTCGAGTGGCTTGACCTGGCACATTTTCACGCATGTAGTTGAAACAAAATCAACATAGCCTCCATGATATTTATGTTCATGGTGAATTATATCCTACTCATGCTTGCATTCAGTGTTGGTTAATTTTAATGCATGTTCATGACTGTTGTCGCTCTCTAGCTGGTCGCTTCCGAGTCTCTTTCTAGCCTTCACTTGTACTAAGTGGGAATACTGCTTGTGCATCCAATTCCATAAATCCCAAAGTTATTCCATATGAGTCCACCATACCTTCCTATATGCGGTATTTACCTGCCGTTCCAAGTAAATTTGTATGTGCCAAACTCTAAACCTTCAAATGAAATTTTGTTTTATATGCTCGAATAGCTCATGTATCAACTAGGGCTGTCTATATCTTCCATGCTAGGCGGGTTATTCTCAAGAGGAGTGGACTCCGCTCCTCACTCACGAGAAAATGGCTGGTAACCGGTGTCGGTGTACAAAGTAGGGGCTCTCCTTTGCACCCCTTTACTTGTGCACGGGCAGTCAGAGCCGCACCTGCGGCCGCACTGAGCAGGGCAGAGGAGGGAAGCTGGAGCATGATACGTCTCCGTCGTATCTATAAATTTTTGATTGTTCTATGCCAATATTATTCAACTTTCATATACTTTTTGGCAATTTTTATATTATTTTTGGGACTAACATATTGATCCAGTGCCCAGTGCCAGTTCCTGTCTGTTGCATGTTTTTGGTTTCTCAGAATATCCATATCAAACGGAGTCCAAACAGCATAAAAATGGACGGAGCTTATTTTTGGAAAATATGGAAAATTTGGAAGGAAAATCAACGCGAACCAGTGCCCGAGGTGGTCACGAGGTAGGGCCCCCCCTAGGGTGCGCACCTACCCTTGTGAGCCCACCATAAGGCGGTTGACGCTCTTCTTTTGCCGCAAGAAAGCTAATATTCAGGAAAAAAAATCACGGCGAAGGTTTCAGGCCAATCGGAGTTACGGATCTCCATATATATATATATATACGAAACGGTGAAACAGAGCGAGAACAGAACGCAGAAACAGAGAGAGACAGAGAGACAGATCCAATCTCGGAGGGGATCTCGCCCCTCCCATGGCATGGAGGCCAAGGACTAGAGGGGAAACCCTTCTCCCATCTAGGGAGAAGGTCAAGGAAGAAGAAGATGAAGGGGCCCCATCTCCCCTTCTCTTCCGATGGCGCCGGAACATTGTTGTGGCCATCATCATCATCATCGCGATCTACACCAACACCTCCGCCATCTTCACCAACATATCCATCACCTTCCCCCCTCTATCTACAGCGGTCCACTCTCCCGCAACCCGCTATACCCTCTACTTAAACATGGTGCTTTATGCTTCATATTATTATCCAATGATGTGTTGCCATCCTATGATGTCTGAGTAGATTTTCGTTGTCCTATTGGTGGTTGATGAATTGCTATGATTGATTTAATTTGCTTGTGGTTATGTTGCTGTCCTTTGGTGCTCATCATATGAGCGCACGCGTGGATCACACCATAGGGTTAGTTGTATGTTGATAGGACTATGTATTGGAGGGCAAGAGTGACAGAAGCTTCAACCTAGCATAGAAATGGATGCATACGGGATTGAAGGGGGACCAATATATCTTAATGCTATGGTTGGGTTTTACCTTAATGAACATTAGTAGTTGCGGATGCTTGCTAATAGTTCCAATCATAAGTGCATAGAATTCCAAGTCAGGGATGACATGCTAGCAGTGGCCTCTCCCACGTAATACTTGCTATCAGTCTAGTAAAGTAGTCAATTGCTTAGGGGCAATTTCACAAATCCTACCACCACTTTTCCACACTCTCTATATTTACTTTATTGTTTCTTTATCTAAACAGCCCCTACTTTTTTTACGTACTCTTTATTATCTTGCAAACCTATCCAACAACACCTACAAAGTACTTTTAGTTTCATACTTGTTCTAGGTAAAGCGAACGTCAAGCGTGCGTAGAGTTATATCGGTGGTCGATAGAACTTGAGGGAATATTTGTTCTACCTTTAGCTCCTCGTTGGGTTCGACACTCTTACTTATAGAAAACTGTTGCGATCCCCTATACTTGTGGGTTATCAAGACCTTTTTCTGGCGCCGTTGCCGGGGAGCAATAGCGTGGGGTGAATATTCTCGTGTGTGCTTGTTTGCTTTATCACTAAGTAATTTTTATTTGTTGTTCTTAGTTGTTTTCTATCTTTATTTATGGGTAGGAAACGCAAAATACCAAAAAAAAATTAGTTGTACCTACTGAACCAATGGTTGAAGAACCACTCAAAATCTATCACACTGCTGAAGCTTTTTACTTGGATCATCTTCGATCCCTTTGTGCTCGTGCCGAAACCCCAACTAGATTAGTTGAGGGCAAATCTTTAGATGAGCATGCTTGTTATGTGCGACACCGTATATCTGAAAAAGGGAAATTATTATGGAGTCAAATTCAACGTTTGCAAGGTTATGCTTGGAATTTATGTGAATTATATGATTTTACTTGTTGTTCTGAAAACCCTAAGAAACACCTTCCCTACCAATGTGAGTTTATCGATAATGGAATCTTATATTCTTATGCTAAAGGTGTTTATAGTTACTATGATGTTCAACAAATTGAAGAATTTGTTGCTTTTGAGGGTGCTTATGAAATTGCTTCTTTGATTGAAAAGTATGATGCTACTTTTCACAAATCTGAAAATTTTGCTATACTTAAATATTGCTATGATAACTATGCTTCTAATACCTATGTTAAACAATATATTAAGGAATGCTCAGCTGTCCAAGAAGAGATTAATATTTTGCAGGAGTCTATGGAAGAAGAAATTGATGAAACTATGAGCTCATTGGATGAAAAAGATGATGAGGAGAGCGAAGAACAAAAGGAGGAAGAGCGGATTGATCACCCGTGCCCACCTTATAATGAGAGTAACTCTTCAAGTCATACATTGTTTAATTCCCCTTCGTGCTTACCGAAGGATGATTGCTATGATGACAGTTATGATCCCGTTGATTCTCTTGAAATATCCCTTTTTGATGATGCTTGCTATGCTTGTGGACAAGATGCCAATATGAATTATGCTTATGGAGATGAACTTGCTATAGTTCCTTATGTTAAACATGAAATTGTTGCTATTGCACCCACACATGATAGTCCTATTATCTTTTTGAATTCTCCCGATTACACTATATCGGAGAAGTTTGCACTTATTAAAGATTACATTGATGGGTTGCCTTCTACCGTTGCACATGATGATTTTGATGAATATAATATGCATGTGCTTGCTGCTCCTACTTGCAATTATTATGAGAGAGGAACTATATCTCCACCTCTCTATGTTTCCAACACGGTAAAATTGCAAGAAACTATTTATACTATGCATTGGCCTTTACTTTGTGTGCATGAATTGTTCTTTTATGACATGCCGATGCATAGGAAGAGACTTAGACTTTGTCATTACATGATATATGTTACCTTGTGCTCACCACTAAATTACAAATCATTGTTAATTAAAATTGGCTTTGATATACCTTGGGATCCGGGTTGAACCATTACTTGAGCACTATATGCCTAGCTTAATGGCTTTAAAGAAAGCGCTGCCAGGGAGACAACCCGGAAGTTTTAGAGAGTCATTTATTTCTGTTGAGTGCTTTCATATAGTTTTAAAACAACAAAAATAAAGAGGGGAACCCAAAACTTTTTCTAAAAGGAAAGTGAAAGTGAGAGAGACAAGCATTGTTGAAGTGGGAGCTAACCTTGGACTTTGTTCATGCTCACGGGAACTTTGTGAATCTTGATTACAGAAACTTTTCAATAAAAATAATTATCCCCTTGTACAATTCCATTGTATTATAAAAATAATGTGCCAAGGTTTGCCTTTAGGATGTTTACATTTGCTTGATGGTTTGTACGGTGCAGGACAGAAACTTTGGTTGTAGTGCGCGATTTTACTTTTTTAGCTGGAACATCAAATGGTTCTGATTATTTTTGCACTGTATTCCTATACAAATTTTTTATTTTTCCTAATTTTGGTAGAATTTTTCAAGTATCATAAGTATGTTGAATGTTCAGATTATTACAGACTGTTCTGTTTTAGACAGATTCTGTTTTTGATGCATAGTTTGCTTGTTTTGATGAAACTGTCAATTTATATCAGTAGATTAAGCCATGAAAAAGTTATATTACAGTAGACACAATGCAAAAAAATGAATTGGTTTGCAACAGTACTTAGAGTAGTGATTTGCTTTATTATACTAACGGATCTTACCGAGTTTTCTGTTGAAGTTTTGTGTGGATGAAGTGTTCGATGATTGAGAAGGTCTCGATTTGAGAAGAAGGAAGAGAGGCAAGAGCTCAAGCTTGGGGATGCCCGAGGCACCCCAAGTAAATATTCAAGGAGAATCAAGCATCTAAGCTTGGGGATGCTGGGAAGGCATCCCCTCTTTCTTCAACAAGTATCGCTATGTTTTCAGATTCGTTTCGTTCATGCGATATGTGCAATCTTGGAGCATCTTTTGCATTTAGTTTCCATTTTTATTTTATGCACCATGCTGGTATGAGATAGTCCTTGGTTGATTTATAGAATGCCCTTTGCACTTCACTTATATCTTTTGAGTATGGCTTTATAGAATGCTTCATGTGCTTCACTTATATCATTTGAAGTTTGGATTGCCTGTTTCTCTTTACATAGACAACCGCCATTTGTAGAATGCTCTTTTGCTTCACTTAGATTTGTTAGAGTAAGGGAATATCTTTTTAGAAAGAATTAAACTCTCTTGCTTCACTTATATCTATTTAGAGAGATGACAGGAACTGGTCATTTACATGGTTAGTCATAAAATCCTACATAAACTTGTAGATCGCTGAATATGATATGTTTGATTCCTTGCAATAGTTTTTGCGATATAAAGATGGTGATATTAGAGTCGTGCTAGTTGAGTAATTGTGAAATTGAGAAATACTTGTGTTGAGGTTTGGAAGTCCCGTAGCATGCACGTATGGTGAACCGTTATGTAACGAAGTCGGAGCATGAGGTGTTTATTGATTGTCTTCCTTATGAGTGGCGGTCGGGGACGAGAGATGGTCTTTTCCTACCAATCTATCCCCCTAGGAGCATGTGTGTAGTACTTTGTTTCGATGACTAATAGATTTTTGCAATAAGTATGTGAGTTCTTTATGACTAATGTTGAGTCCATGGATTATACGCACTCTCACCCTTCCATCATTGCTAGCCTCTTCGATACCGTGCATTGCCCTTTCTCATCTCGAGAGTTGGTGCAAACTTCGCCGGTGCATCCAAACCCCGTGATACGATACGCTCTATCACACATAAACCTCATTATATCTTCCTCAAAACAGCCACCATACCTACCTATCATGGCATTTCCATAGCCATTCTGAGATATATTTCCATGCAACTTCCATCACCATCATATACATGACTTGAGCATTTATTGTCATATTGCTTTGCATGATCATAAGATAGCTAGCATGATGTTTTCATGGCTTGTCCGTTTTTGATGTCATTGCTACGCTAGATCATTGCACATCCCGGTACACCGCCGGAGGCATTCATATAGAGTCATATCTTTGTTCTAGATACGAGTTGTAAGTAAATAAAAGTGTGATGATCATCATTATTAGAGCATTGCCCCAATGAGGAAAGGATGATGGAGACTATGATTCCCCCACAAGTCAGGATGAGACTACGGACGAAAAAATAAAATAAAATAATAAAAAAAAGAGAAAGGCCAAAAAAAAGAGAAGGCCCCAAAAAAGAGAAAACAAAAAAATGAGAGAAAAAGAGAGAAGGGGCAGTGCTACTATCCTTTTACCACACTTGTTCTTCAAAGTAGCACCATGTTCTTCATATAGAGAGTCTCTTGAGTTATCACTTTCATATACTAGTGGGAGTTTTCATTATAGAACTTGGCTTGTATATTCCGATGGTGGGCTTCCTCAAATGCCCGAGGTCTTCATGAGCAAGCAAGTTGGATGCACACCCACTTAGTTTCAGTTTGAGCTTTCATACACTTATAGCTCTAGTGCATCCGTTGCATGGAAATCCCTACTCACTCACATTGATATCTATTGATGGGCATCTCCATAGCCCGTTAATACGCCTAGTTGATGTGAGACTATCTTCTCCTTTTTGTCTTCTCCACAACCACCATTCTATTCCACCTATAGTGTTATGTCCATGGCTCACGCTCATGTATTGCGTGAAAGTTGAAAAGGTTTGAGAACATCAAAAGTATGAAACAATTGCTTGGCTTGTCATCGGGGTTGTGCCTGATGTGAATATTTTGTGTGGTGAAGATGGAGCATAGCCAGACTATATGATTTTGTAGGGATAACTTTCTTTGGCCATGTTATTTTGAAAAGACATGATTGCTTTATTAGTAGGCTTGAAGTATTTTTTTTTATGTCAAAGGATAGATTATTGCTTTGAATCACTCGTGTCTTAATATTCATGCCATGATTAGACATTTGATCAAGATTATGTTGGGTAGCATTCCACATCAAAAATTATCTTTTTTATCATTTACCTACTCGAGGACGAGCAGGAATTAAGCTTGGGGATGCTGATACGTCTCCGTCGTATCTATAATTTTTTATTGTTCCATGCCAATATTATTCAACTTTCATATAGTTTTTGGCAATTTTTTATATTATTTTTGGGACTAACATATTGATCCAGTGCCCAGTGCCAGTTCCTGTCTGTTGCATGTTTTTGGTTTCTCAGAATATCCATATCAGACGGAGTCCAAATGGGATAAAAACGAACGGAGCTTATTTTTGGAAAATATGGAAAATTCGGAAGGAAAATCAACGCGAACCAGTGCCCGAGGTGGTCACGAGGCAGGGGGCGCCCCCCCCCCCTAGGGCACGCCCCTACCCTCGTGAGCCCACCGTAAGGGGGTTGACGCTCTTCTTTTTCCGCAAGAAAGCTAATATTCGGAAAAAAAATCACGGCGAAGGTTTCAGGCCAATCAGAGTTACGGATCTCCATATATATACGAAACGGTGAAATAGAGCCAGAACAGAACGCAGAAACAGAGAGAGACAGAGAGACAGATCCAATCTCGGAGGGGCTCTCGCCCCTCCCATGCCATGGAGGCCAAGGACCAGAGGGGAAACCCTTCTCCCATCTAGGGAGGAGGTCAAGGAAGAAGAAGACGAAGGGGCCCCCTCTCCCCTTCTCTTCCGGTGGCACCGGAACGCTGTTGTGGCCATCATCATCATCACCGCGATCTACACCAACACCTCTGCCATCTTCACCAACATATCCATCACCTTCCCCCCTCTATCTACAGCGGTCCACTCTCCCGCAACCCGCTGTACCCTCTACTTGAACATGGTGCTTTATGCTTCATATTATTATCCAATGATGTGTTGCCATCCTATGATGTCTGAGTAGATTTTCGTTGTCCTATTGGTGGTTGATGAATTGCTATGATTGATTTAATTTGCTTGTGGTTATGTTGCTGTCCTTTGGTGCCCATCATATGAGCGCGCGCGTGGATCACACCATAGGGTTAGTTGTATGTTGATAGGACTATGTATTGGAGGGCAAGAGTGACAGAAGCTTCAACCTAGCATAGAAATAGATGCATACGGGATTGAAGGGGGACCAATATATCTTAATGATATGGTTGGGTTTTACCTTAATGAACATTAGTAGTTGCGGATGCTTGCTAATAGTTCCAATCATAAGTGCATAGAATTCCAAGTCAGGGATGTCATGCTAGCAGTGGCCTCTCCCACATAATACTTGCTATCAGTCTAGTAAAGTAGTCAATTGCTTAGGGGCAATTTCGCAACTCCTACCACCACTTTTCCACACTCGCTATATTTACTTTATTGTTTCTTTATCTAAACAGCCCCTACTTTTTATTTACGTACTCTTTATTATCTTGCAAACCTATCCAACAACACCTACAAAGTACTTCTAGTTTCATACTTGTTCTAGGTAAAGCAAACGTCAAGCGTGCGTAGAGTTGTATCGGTGGTCGATAGAACTTGAGGGAATATTTGTTCTACCTTTAGTTCCTCGTTGGGTTCGACACTCTTACTTATCAAAAACTGTTGCGATCAGCTATACTTGTGGGTTATCAGAGCACAAGACAACCGAAGCAACGCCAAGACCAGAGACACAAAGAGCAAGGGAGCAAAGTGGACTCCCCCGACAAGACCCTTGCCGGGGTAGCCTTCGCAGCCCCGGCAATAGCCTTGCCGGGGCAACTTGCCCAATGCCAGCAAAGCGTGCCGCCCTTGAGCCAAGGGGTTCCAACGCCATCAACCACATCGGAACCAAGGCTCGGGAGGCACCTCCATGGTGGCATGTAGATCTTTGTGGAGATCACAAATACACAAGATCAGATGAGAACCAGAAGACGACGATCCTTGGCAAGATCCTTGCCAAGGAAATCCATGAGACCCCCGGAAAGATCCTTGCTGGGGACAACCGCGGTGCCACGGCAAGACCCTCGTCGGGCCCCGGCAAGACCCTTGCCGGGGACATCTGCGGGGCCGCAGCCAGGCCCACGTCTGCCAAGACCCCACCGCCGCTCCCATGCAGCTGCTAGCTCAACCAGTTGGGCAGGCATCTACGTGGCAGCGTGCGGCCTCCACACCGACTCAACAAGCACCTGCATGGTGGCATGCAGATCTTCGTGAAGGCTCCACCACCACGCCAGCCCAGCAATGTAACGCCCCGAGACCGATGTGCCAGGTGTCCTCCAGTTATTCGCTGTTGAGTGCCTTGTCATATTATTTATTTTGCTTCTTGCATCATGTTCATCATTGGTTATATTGCATTGCCATGTCTACCTCTTGTCATATTGCATTTGGTCATTCATGTTGTTGCCATGAGCATCATGTGCATTGCAACTCCTTCTCTTCATCTTCTTCTCCACCCATGAACTATTGCATGATCCTCTAGTTCTCCTTTCTTCTTATTCCATCTTTTTCTCTTGTGACATTTTTCCTATTCGGGAAATGTTCGACCTTTCCCTATAGTTCCTAAATAATGCCAAGACCACCTACTCCAATTTTTAGGTCTTTTGGAAGTGTTTTGGTTGGGTTCAAAAATGGCTCAAGTTTGAATTTAAATCAAACTTGAATTATTTTTCTACCTCTAAAAATGTCCAAAGGAATTTTACCCAATGGAGAATAATTCCTGGAGCATGAGGATACTCTTATATCTGCCAAATTCATCTCCTACCTCCCTGGCCTTTTCCTTTTCTTCAGCTGCAAATTTCAAATTTACAGAATTAAGAAGAAAAGGGAAAGCCCTCCCAGTGCAGCCACTTGGGCCTTTTCCAATCACCCGCAGCCCAACCAAGCCTAGCAGCAGCTCCAGCGCAGCCTACCTGGCCCAACTCTGTTCACGGCCACCTGCCCCGTTGCGTCGCCGTCTCTGTTCCAGAGACAGAGCACTCGCGCTCGCGCCGTGAGCTTCACGGACACCGAGGTCGCGCCGTCTTCTCCCCCTTCCATAAGACCCCAACCACGCCCTAGGGTTTCCCCTTCCTCTCCTCCCTCTCCTCCGCGCCGCCGCCACAGGTAAGGGGACACACATGCGTCGCTTCCACCGCCGCCCACGCCATGGCCGGTTCGGTCACGACCTCACCGCCGGCCTAACCCTCCTCCGCGGCCTCCCCTCCTTCGTCCAAGCGATCGTGAATGTCGCCCTGGTTCCGTCCTAACGCCGATCCGTGGACGAGAACTCCTTCCACGATGTCCCCTTCTTCCTCTGCATCTCGGACAGAAGGTCGCGCCAAGTTCGTCGACCCACTGTCGATGCCTCCCTCCATCGCCGGCCACGTTTTCTCGTCCTAGGGTAAGGAGGTATACCCGGCTTCCTCCCTTATCCTTCTCGATGCTGGATGATCCCCGTAGGAGATGCTAGGGTCGCGCCTCCGCCATGATCTCGATGCTCCGACGATCTCTGAATTTTTGGGTGTAGTTGAAGTATTCTGTCTTGCGCGCTCTTGTTCTTGCACACGCACTCCACGCTATGCTCGCGCCCTTGCCAGTTTCCTCGCACGCACGCGCATCCACATGCCTCGCCCGCAATCCTGCATTCCTGCTCGCCATCGCCTCAGTTCGGCAGCGTCGAGACGGCCCGAGTCAAGCACTAGCTCGTCCTCGGGCTCCCACAACCGCAGCTTTGCACACGCATGCCCGAACTCGAGCACAACCCCCTCTTTGCCCCGTGTCGCGTTGCCACCGTACCTACGCCCGCGCTCGAACGCAAGAACTCGCCGCCTCGCCGCGTTTCCCTTCCCTGCCACTACGCGCGACCGCATGTCCGAGCCGAGTCGAGCTCGAACTTGAGCGCCCCGCCGCTCCTAGACTTCACGCGCCCTTGGATCAGCACTGCTACTCCTTTCCCGCACGCCCTCCGCCGCATACGGAGTCCTGCCGTGCCGCCGTTGCTCGCCGGCAACGATGACGTCTCCTCTGTTTCCATAGAAGAAGCCAAGCCAGGGCACCTAACTGTTTAAGAGCAGCTCGGCCGCACCCTTATCTAACCCACCTGATCCTAGCGCAGTGGTTGAAACCTCTCCCAGTTACCTTATAGACCCAGGTTCGAATCCCCATCGGGCCAGTTGTGAACTGCCCAATTTTTACCATTTTGGCCTCTATGACAGTGGGACCCCACTCGTCATTCTCTCTGTCCACACACACCCCTCTCCACACCCACACTCCTGCCATCTCAGCACCATGGGCCCTCTCGTCAATGAGAGTTGTTGGACCAGCTTGTGTTCCATGTTGTTTTAATTTTCTTTTGCATATTTACAGGGAATGCCATCATCTTGCATTGCTCATATTTAAATAACCGTGCATCGGATTAAAATGTTTTATATATGTAAAATGCTTAGAATTTCATCTAGTTTCACATTATGCCTTTTCATGCATGTTTAGAATGTTTAAACTGCTGTTTGCATTAATTTGCTCCTATGTCATGTTAAAATGCTTTAATTCATAACTAAATAACCGTAGCTCCAAATTTAATAAATTTTATATGCATTTGGGGTAGAAAAATGCCTAGTTTAACATGATGCACTCATCTAGCATGTTTAACAACTCTAAAATTATGTTTAGGGCAGAACAGTACCAAACCTAAAATATGCACATGAGGAGTTTCCGGATTTGTTGTTTTGTTGTTCCAGCCTCATTTAAATTTGCCTAGATAGGTAGTTTTCATATGCTCCACCTCTTGCCATGTTTACCAACATTTAATATTGTTGAGTACATAAACGAGATCGAACTAAATAAGTCACGTGGTGTTTCATCAATATGCAATGGAGTTGCATATTGAGCTCCACTTAATTTGTAGGGTTGTTTGTGCATTTTGCCATGCCATGCCTCTTTAAACCGGACATGCATCATACTTGTTTGCGCATCGTGCCATGATTATGTGATGTTTGTTTACTATGTTGTGTGCTTCTTTCCGATGTTGCTTCTTCGGGTTGGTTCCGATAACGTCGTGTTGTGAGGATTCATTCGACTACGTTTGTTTGTCTTCTTCATGGACTCGTTCTTCTTCCTTGCGGGATCTCAGGCAAGATGACCATACCCTCGAAATCACTTCTATCTTTGCTTGCTAGTTGCTCGCTCTTTTGCTATGCCTATGCTGCAATACCTACCACTTTCTTATCATGCCTCCCATATTGTTAAGCCAAGCCTCTAACCCACCTTGTCCTAGCAAACCATTGTTTGGCTATGTTACCGCTTTGCTCAGACCCTCTTATAGCATTGTTAGTTGCAGGTGAAGATGAAGTTTGTTCCTTGTTGGAACATGGATATGTTGTTCCTTGTTGGAACATGTTTATTTCTTAGGATATCACAATATCTCTTATTTAATTAATGCATCTATATACTTGGTAAAGGGTGGAAGGCTCGGCCTTATGCCTGGTGTTTTGTTCCACTCTTGCTGCCCTAGTTTTCCATCATATCGGTGTTATGTTCCCGGATTTTGCGTTCCTTACGCGGTTGGGTTATAATGGGAACCCCTTGACAATTCGCCTTGAATAAAACTCCTCCAGCAAGGCCCAACATTGGTTTTACCATTTGCCACCTAGCCTTTTCTTTCCCTTGGGTAGGCCTGCCCAAGGGTCATCTTTATTATACCCCCCCCCCCGGGGCCAGTGCTCCTCTGAGTGTTGGTACAAACTGAGCTGCCTGCGGGGCCACCTCGGGGAAACTTGAGGGTTGGTTTTACTCGTAGCTAGTCTCATCTGAGTGTGCCCTGAGAACGAGATATGTGCAGCTCCTATCGGGATTTGTCGGCACATTCGGGCGGCTTTGCTGGTCTTGTTTTACCTTGTCGAAATGTCTTGTAACCGGGATTCCGAGTCTGATCGGGTCTTCCCGCTAGAAATAATATCCTTCGTTGACCATGAGAGCTTGTGATGGGCTACGTTGGGACACCCCTGCAGGGATTTGAACTTTCGAAAGCCGTGCCCGCGGTTATGGGCAGATGGGAATTTGTTAATGTTTGGTTGTAGAAAACCTGAAGTTGACCGTAATTAAAATACATCAACCGCGTGTGTTACCGTGATGGTCTCTTCTCGGCGGGGTCCGGGAAGTGAATACGGTGTTGGAGTAATGCTTGACGTAGGTTGTTCTAGGATCACTTCTTGATCATAGTTGTTCGATCGTGCTTTTGCCTTCTCTTCTCGCTCTCATTTGCGTATGTTAGCCACCATATATGCTAGTCGCTTGCTGCAGCTCCACCTCATACCTTTACCTTACCCATAAGCTTAAATAGTCTTGATCACGAGGGTGTGAGATTGCTGAGTCCCCGTGACTCACAGATACTTCCAAAACCAGCTTGCAGGTGCCATTGAACCGAGCAGGTCACGCAACCAAGCTCAGGAGGAGCTCGATGAAGATCTTGTCCTTTGTGTTGTTTCGTTCCAGTTGATCAGTAGTGGAGCCCAGTTGGGGTCGATCGGGGATCTGTGTAGCATTTGGGGTAGTCTTCTTTTATTTTGGTTCCATAGTCGGACCTTGATTGTATTGGGATGATGTAATGCTTTATTCATGTATTGTGTGAAGTGGCGATTGTAAGCCAACTATGTATCTTTTCCCTTATGTATTACATGAGTTGTGTGAAGATTACCTCACTTGCAATATTGCTTTCAATGCGGTTATGCCTCTAAGTCGTGCTTCGACACGTGGGAGATATAGCCGCATCGAGGGCGTTACAAGCAGCCAGCAAACGTGGCGCTACAACACCCCGTCAGCTCGGACGCGCGTCAGAGCCAGGCGAGGCAGCGACAGCTGGGATGAGATTCCTTGTCGTCCCCGATAAAGTAAGAGGAGCACATCGACAGCGCATTAAATGTGTTTGTCCGACGGTGCCAGAGGATAGACTCAGCCACTATACACCTTTCCACCTCCTATGTGCCACTGTGGCAACCCCTTTTGTCTATAAAAGGAGGCCCAAGGTGTACTGGAGGGGGGGGTCAGATCTTTGGAACTAGACACACACCGTAGCTAGTTCAAGAACTCAAGAACACTCAAATATACATCAAAGCAGGACTAGGGTATTACGCGTCTCTGCCGCCCGAACCTGGGTAAACGATCCTTGTGCTAACCGCCAGACCCGCTCTTTGCACAACCCCGCACCCGCCAACCGTAGAAGGGATCCCAGTGATTCCATAGGTGTCGTTTCCACCGACAATCAAGATGCCCAGTCCCGTGATCAAACCAAATCAAAATAATTGCAAACAAAACTCTCCCAGCATTGTTGTTAGTTGGAGGCACCCGTTGTTTCGGGCAAGCCATGGATTGATGCTTGTTGGTGGTGGGGGAGTATAAACTTTACCATTCTGCTTGGGAACCGCCTATAATGTGTGTAGCACGGAAGATATCGATATCTCTCAATTATTATGTTGACAATAAAAGTATACCACTCAAAATAGTATTCATCTCTATTTCAAAAATCAAGCTCTGGCACATCTACAAATCCATGCTTCCCTTTGAGAAGGGCCTATCCATTTATTTTTATGTTGAGTCATCATCCTGTTATTAAAAAGCATCAGTTGGAGAGCACCGCTGTCATTTGCAAGCATTACTATTAGTTTACATTGAGTATGACAGTGACTGGATCTATTTTACCATGAATTACAATTTCCAGACAGCCCTTGATCTTCAGAGATGCTCTGCATTTATGTTTTGCGGTCTCGGAAAGGGCTAGCGAGATACCATCTTGTTATATCATATTATGATTGTTTTGAGAAAGTGTTGTCATCCGAGATTTATTATTGCTCGCTAGTTGATTATGGCGTTGATATGAGTAAACATGAGACCTAAATGTTATTGTGAATATGGTTAGTTCATAATCTTTGCTGAAAACTTGAATGCTGGCTTTACATATTTACAACAACAAGAGCCAACAGAGTTTGTAAAAGTTTTTCCTTATCACTTTCAGTCTGTCAACTGAATTGCTTGAAGACAAGCAAAGGTTTAAGCTTCGGGGAGTTGATACGTCTCCATCGTATCTACTTTTCCAAACACTTTTGCCCTTGTTTTGGACTCTAACTTGCATGATTTAAATGGAACTAACCCGGACTGACGCTGTTTTCAGCAGAAGTGGCATGGTGTTATTTTTGTGCAGAAATAAAAGTTCTCGGAATGACCTGAAAATCAATGGAGAATATTTTTGGAATATATAAAAAATACTGGCGAAAGAATCAACGCAAGGGGGCCCACACCCTGTCCATGAGGGTGGGGGCGCCCACCCCCTAGGGCGTGCCCCCTGTCTCGTGGGCCCCCTGAGGCTCCACCGACCTCAACTCCAACTCTATATATTCATGTTCGGAGAGAAAAAAATCAGAGAGAAGGATTCATCGCGTTTTACGATATGGAGCCACCGCCAAGCCCTAATCTCTCTCTGGAGGGCTGATCTGGAGTCCGTTCGGGGATCCGGAGAGGGGAATCCGTCGCCATCATCATCATCGACCTTCCTCCATCACCAATTTCATGATGCTCACCGTCGTGCGTGAGTAATTCTATTGTAGGCTTGCTGGACGGTGATGGGTTGGATGAGATTTATCATGTAATTGAGTTAGTTTCGTTAGGGTTTGATCCCTAGTATCCATTATGTTCTGAGATTGATGTTGCTATGACTTTGATATGCTTAATGCTTGTCACTAGGGCCCAAGTGCCATGATTTCAGATCTGAACCAATTATGTTTTCATGAATATATGTGAGTTCTTGATCCTATCTTGCAAGTCAATAGTCACCTATTATGTGTTATGATCTGTTAACCCCGAAGTGACAGTAATCGGGATACTTACCGGTGATGACCGTAGTTTGAGGAGTTCATGTATTCACTAAGTGTTAATGCTTTGGTCCGATACTCTATTAAAAGGAGGGCTTAATATCCCTTAGTTTCCAATAGGACCCCACTGCCACGGGAGGGTAGGACAAAAGATGTCATGCAAGTTCTTTTCCATAAGCACGTATGACTATATTCAGAATACATGCCTACATTACATTGATGAACTGGAGCTAGTTCTGTGTCACCCTATGTTATAACTGTTGCATGAGGAATCGCATCCGACATAATTATCCATCACTGATCCATTGCCTACGAGCTTTTCATATATTGATCTTCTCTTAGTTACTTTTCCGTTGCCACTGTTATGATTACTACAAAACTACTACTATTACCTTTGCCACCGTTACCGCTACTTCCATATTACTTTGCTACTAAATACTTTGTTGCATATATTAAGTTTTCCTGCTGTGGTTAAATTGACAACTCACCTGCTAATACTTGAGAATATTCTTTGGCTCCCCTTGTGTCGAATCAATAAATTTGGGTTGAATACTCTACCCTCGAAAACTGTTGTGATGCCCTATACTTGTGGGTTATCAACTAGGTATGAAGATACCGACGATTGAATCTCGGGCAAGTAACATACCGATTACAAAGGGAATAACGTATGTTGTCATTACGGTACGACCGATAAAGATCTTCGTAGAATATGTGGGAACCAATATGAGCATCCATGTTCCGCTGTTAGTTATTGATCGAAGAGGTGTCTCGGCCATGTCTACATAGTTCTCGAACCTGTAGGGTCCACACGCTTAACATTCGATGACGATTTTGTATTATATGAGTTATGTGATTTGGTGACCGAATGTTGTTCAGAGTCCCGGATGAGATCACGGACATGACGAGGAGTCTCGAAATGGTCGAGAGGTAAAGATTCATATATATAGGATGATAGTATTTGGACACCGGAAGTGTTCCGGGGGTACCGGGTAGGTATCGGATCACCGAAAGGGGTTCCGGGCAACCCCCGGCAAGCTATATGGGAGGGCCGGTCCTGAGATTTCAGGGGCCCAGGGCAAAACTACAATCTGGGGACCTTCGTGGAAGATGTAAATTTGTATCAAAGAAAACTATTAAGTGCATTCCAAATCAGTGTGTATATCAAATAATGTATTATATATTAGGTTCAAAATTTTCTCCTAACATTTTGTGATGCAGAATCGCTAATGGTAGTATAAATATCAGTTTATTCAACCAACTTCTTCTTGGCGCATAAAGTTGCCAAACCATTTAACCTCTCTTGCGACATTGTCGATCTCAGGTAGTTCTTCAACAATTTCAACTTTGAAAAACTTCTAGCTATACAAAAAATGTTTTGCGTGCTTTGGAAAAACTAACCATTTTCTATCACGCACCTCACAGTTACTCATTTTTCTTGAGTAATCGCTATACGAAAAATGTCTTGAATTTTCATCCAAATGATATTTAGTGTTTTCTTCTTTCCTTTTAGGCCCCTTTTCCACTAATATGTCCCTTGCTTTGTTATCAAGATTACCCCAATTACTTGGATCATAGATATCCACAGTAATAATCGGTTCCTCATCAACATTAACAGATTATGTCGTAGATGAATTAAATATGGGCTCATGATCACTCACATTGGTATCATCCATGTTGATGTCAACATTGTCTTCTGTAGGAGTATGACCAGCATCCTCCTAATCGGCATTAGTTCGGTCTTCTGCAAGAACAATTGGCAACTCGTCCGGATTTCTTGAAGTGCTCGTATCGCTCTTATAATATTTAAAAGGGACCCTCTCAATGCTCCTTTCATCTAATCTACCTTCTTCCTTTTTTCACTTTTGGATGGATACTTTCTACCTGAATCGGACATGGTCATGCTGCAATTGAAATGAGGAATTAACTTTTAAAATTAGCACAAAGCTATGGAGATATTAGATTAATTACAGAAGATTTTCATCTCATATCATGAAAAAAAACTGCTAGGCAATAGACGCATAGTAGTATAGTACCTTCTCTTTCTTTGTAAATCTGACTATGTGTGCGCAATGATTCGAGCGCCCGACAAAAATTTCGTGTTGACCTGTCCGATCGAGATAGAATTGGGGAATTGGCATTAGAAAAAATAGTCAGAAAGAAGAAGCAGCAGGGGCAGAGGGGCGAGCAAACGTACCTGGCGTAGTCGTTCATCGGGACTCCAGAGGCATAGACGAACAGGCGAAAGGGTAGGGAACGACCAATCCGAACCAACAGGAGGAAATCAGGTATTGATAGATTCCTTTCCTCTCCACGTCCTTTTCCTGTACGCACACACATGGGCCGGCCCATTATCTCTAACTTTTCTTTCCTAGGCCCTAGCAGCAGGCGAGGCGAGAGGCTGAGGCGCTGGTGGGCTTTGATTGAAAAAATAAATCACTCGAACCCTGGACGTATAGCTCCTATATGCTACGTACACAT
This sequence comes from Triticum urartu, assembly GCF_003073215.2. Lineage (NCBI taxonomy): Eukaryota > Viridiplantae > Streptophyta > Magnoliopsida > Poales > Poaceae > Triticum > Triticum urartu. The sequence continues at coordinate 160,030,210 of NC_053027.1, forward strand.
ACCTGGGAGGGGGCCCTGACTTTGGGGGGCCCGGGGCGGCCGCCCCGTTCGCCGCCCTAGGGTCGGCCCTGTATATGGGCCTAATGGGCCAAGAGAGGGACGGACCAGCCCCAAAAGGGGTTGGTGCGTGATTGCTCTCTGACTATAGCACCAGAAAAGCTCCTGTCTGCTAGGACTACTTCGGTATTTCCCCAAAGAGGAAGGGATGATGCAGCACAGTGACGGTAGGTATTTCTCTCAGTGAAGAAACCAAGGTTATCGAACCAGTAGGAGAACCAAGCAACACAACGTAAACAGCACCTGCACACAAATAACAACACCTCGCAACCCGACGTGTTAAAGGGGTTGTCAATCCCTTTCGGGTAACGATGCCAGAAATTTGTAGTAGATTGAAATAATAAAACGCAAATAAAGTAAAGTGCAGCAAAGTATTTTTGTATTTTTGGTTTAATAGATCTGAATAAAAATTCAAAGGAAAAGTAGATTGCAAGCAAATATATGAGAAAGAAGACCCAGGGGCCATAGGTTTCACTAGTGGCTTCTCTCGAGAAAGATAGCAAAGGGTGGGTAAACAAATTACTGTTGGGCAATTGATAGAACCTCAAATAATTATGACGATATCCAGGCAATGATCATTACATAGGCATCACGTCCAAGATTAGTAGACCGACTCCTTCCTGCATCTACTACTATTACTCCACACATCGACCACTATCCAGCATGCATCTAGTGTATTAAGTTCATGGAAAAACGGAGTAATGCAATAAGTACGATGACATGATGTAGACAAGATCCATTTATCTATTGCATAGATATAGATCCCATCTTTTTATCCATAGTAGCAACGATACATATGTGTCGGTTCCCTTTCTTTCACTGGGATCAAGCACCGTAAGATCGAACCCACTACCGGGCACCTCTCCCCATTGCAATATAAATAGATCAAATTGGCCAAGCAAAACCCAAATATCAGAGAAGAAATACGAGGCTATAAGAGATCATGCATATAAGTGATCAAAGAAACTCAAATAACTTTCATGGATATAAAAAGATATGACTGGTCATAAACTCAAAGTTCATCAGATCCCAACAAACACACCGCAAAAAGAGTTACATCATATGGATCTCTAAGAGACCATTGTATTGAGAATAAAGAGAGAGAGAGATGAAGCCATCTAGCTACTAACTACAGACCCGAAGGTCTACAAAGAACTACTCACGCATCATCGGAGAGGCACCAATGGAGGTGGTGAACCCCATCCGAGATGGTGTCTAGATTGGATCTGGTGGTTCTGGACTCTGCTGCGGCTGGATGAATATTTCATCGACTCCCCTAGTGTTCTGGTATTTTTGGGGTATTTATAGAGCAAAGAGGTGGTCCGGGGGCACCCAAGGTGGGCACAACCCACCAGGGCACGCCTGGGCCTCCTGGCGCACCCTGGTGGGTTGTCCCCTCCTCGGGACTCCCGCCAGGTGCAACCAGGGCCCAACATGTTCCTTCTTGTCCATAAAAAATCTCCGTAAAGTTTCATGGCATTTGGACTCCGTCTGATATTAATTTTCTGTGATGTAAAAAACACAGAAAAAACCGGAACTGGCACTTGGCACTATGTCAATAGGTTAGTACCCAAAAATGATATAAAATGACTATAAAATGATTATAAAACATCCAAGATTGATAATATAACAACATGGAACAATCAAAAATTATAGATATGTTGGAGACGTATCAGCATCCCCAAGCTTAACTCTTACTCGTCCTCGAGTAGGTAAGTGATAAAAACAGAATTTTTTATGTGGAGTGTTGTTTAACATGTCATATCATATTCTTTATTTATAGCATGGACATTTGGACTTTTATGTGATTCAAAGCAATAGTCTAGTTTTGACATAATAATTTAGATACTCAAGCATATCAACAAGCAACCAAGTCTTTCAAAATCTTAACGCTAAAATAAGCTATTCCTAGTCCATCATGCTCAAACATTGATCCATTCATGAAACACACTCGAATATTAGCTACACCCAATACTTAAGTATGATCATATTGCCTCCTAGTTGGTGCTTTTATAAGAGAAGATGGAGACTCAAAATAAAAATTGCATAAAGTAAAAGAAAGGCCATTCGAAGAGGGAAGTAGGGATTTGTAGAGGTGTCAGAGCTCAAAGTGAAAAACTTAGAGATAAAAACATTTTGGTAGGTCTATCCATCCCACCAACGATGACGACTTAGAGAGTTCCCAATACTTTACATGCATAGATATATCATAGGCGGTTCTGAAATAGGAAATAAAGTTTATTCCTTTTTCCACCATACTTTCACTTTCCATGGCTAGACGTATCCATGGTTGCCCTCCATACCAACACTTTCCAAGGAATTTATTATTTGACAACATAAAGTAAATTCAATTTTTTTGAATTTCGGGACTGGACATCGCTAATACCTTTGCCTTACTGTCGTGCAATGACAAGTGAATAAACACTCATCTTGAGAATAACATGTCTAGCATGGAAAATATTAGCCACCCCTCACCACTCCGCGAGCGAAACAAACACACAAAAGAGAAGTTTATTTTGAAAATTAGAGATGGAACATGCAAATTTGCTTATCACGGCAAAAGAATACCGCATATAGGTAGATATAGTGGACTCGTGTGGCAAAACTGGGTTAAAGGTTTTTGGATGCACAAGTAGTGATCATACTTAGTGCAAAATGAACGCTAGCAAAAGATTGGGAAGCGACCAACTAAGAAACGAATAATCTCATAAGCAAGCATTAAGCATAAATAACACCGAATAATGCACCACAAGTAGGATATAATTTCATTGCATGACTATTGACTTTCGTACTTGCATAGGGAATCACAAACCTTAACACCAATATTCTTACTAAAGCATAATTACTCATCAAGATGACTCACATATCACATCATCATATCTCAAAACTATTACTAAGAATCAAATTTATTTTGTCCAATGATCTTCCTGAAAGTTTTTATTATATCCTTCTTGGATATCTATCACTTTGGGACTAATTTTCATATGTTGCCTTTTTGACAAGCTCCAACAAATATAAGTGAAGATCATGAGCATAATATATTTTTATTTCTCTCAAATTAATTTAAGTGAAGAAAGAGAGAATTTCTTGAAAATTTTACTAACTCTCAAATAAATCTAAGTGAAGCAAGAGAGTATTTCTTCAAAAATACTAAAGCACACCATGCTCAAAAAAGATATAAGTGAAGCACTAGAGCAAGTCCATTGCTCATAAAAATTTAAGTGAAGCATAGAGAGAAATTCTATCAAGTCTTGACATAAATTTGCCTCTCTCAAATAGGTGTGTCCAGCAAGGATTGATTACTTAAAACAGAAAATAAAACAAGCAAAGACTCATATCATACAAGACGCTCCAAGAAAAACACATATCATATGATGAATAAAAATATAGTCTCGAGTAAAATACCGATAGTTGTTGGAAGAAAGCGGGGATGCCACTCAGGAGCATCCCCAATCCTAGTTGGTTTCTCATTCTTGGATAATATCTTGGGATGCCGGGGCATCCCCAAGCTTAGGCTCTTCCATCCTTCCTTCATCCATCGTAAGATAACCAAAAATTGAAAACTTCAATCACACAAATCTCAACAAAACCTTCGTGAGATCCGTTAGTATAAGAATAATAAATCACTACTATAAGTGTTGTATAAAACCAATTCATATTTTGTTTTTGTATTATATCTACTATATTCCAACTTTTCTATGTCAAAAACCCATCAAAGAAAACCATAGAGCCATCAAAATAAGCACACAACACAAAGAAACAGAATCTGTCAAAACATAACAGTTTGTAGCAATCTGACTATTTTGAATACTTATGTAACTCCAAAAATTCTGAAAAATTAGGAAGGCCTGAGAAATTTGTATATTGATCAACTACAAGTGGAATGGGTATTTTATCGCTCTCTCATAAAAACTTAAAATTAATTTCGTGAGCGTAAAAGTTTCTGTTTTTTAGCAAGATAAACAACAATCACCCAAGAAGATCCTAAAGGCTTCACTTGGAACAAATACTAATTAAAACATGAAACACACAATCATAATAGTATCATAATTGTGCGAACACACAAAAACGGAAAGCACAAAGCAAAAATAAATTTTATTCATTGGGTTGCCTCCCAACAAGCGCTATAGTTTTACGCCCTTAGCTAGGCATAAAGCAAGGATCTAAGTTTTGTCATCTTTGGTTCGAGATCCATAAGATACCCTCATGATTGATTCATAAGGTGGCTTAATTCTAGTTCTAGGAAAGTGTTTCATACCCTTCCTCAAAGGAATTTGGAACTTAATATTGCCTTCTTTCATATCAATCACGGCACCGATAGTGTGTAAAAACGGTCTACCAAGAATAATTGGACAAGATGGATTGCATTCAATATCAAGAACAATAAAATCTATGGGCACATAATCCATATTTGCAAGAATAAGAACATCACTAATTCTTCTCATAGGCTTTTTAATAGTAGGATCCGTCAAGTGCAAATTCGAAGAACATTCTTCAAGATTAGTAAGACCAAGCACATCACATAAAGATTTCGGAATTGTAGAAACACTAGCACCGAAGTCACACAAAGCAAAACACTCAAAAATTTTAATCTTAACTTTGATAGTAGGTTCCCATTCATCATGCAATTTTCTAGGAATTGAAGCTTCTAATTCCATTTTTTCTTCAAGAGCTTTCTGAAGGAAATATGCCCTAGAGGCAATAATAAAGTTATTATTTATTTCCTTATATCATGATAAATGTTTATTATTCATGCTAGAATTGTATTAACCGGAAACATAATACTTGTGTGAATACATAGACAAACAAAGTGTCACTAGTATGCCTCTACTTGACTAGCTCGTTAATCGAAGATGATTATGTTTCCTAACCATAAACAAAAGAATTGTTATTTGATTAACGGGATCACATCATTAGGAGAATGATGTGATTGACATGAACCATTCCATTAGCTTAGCACCCGATCGTTTAGTATGTTGCTATTGCTTTCTTCATGACTTATACATGTTCCTATGACTATGAGATTATGCAACTCCCGTTTGCCGGAGGAACACTTTGTGTGCTACCAAATGTCACAACGTAACTGGGTGATTACAAAGGAGCTCTACAGGTGTCTCCAAAGGTACATGTTGGGTTGGTGTATTTCGAGATTAGGATTTGTCACTCCGATTGTCAGAGAGGTACCTCTGGGCCATCTCGGTAATGCACATCACTTAAGCCTTGCAAGCATTGCAACTAATGAGTTAGTTGCGGGATGATGTATTACAGAACGAGTAAAGAGACTTGCCGGTAACGAGATTGAACTAGGTATTGGATACCGACGATCGAATCTCGGGCAAGTAACATACCGATGACAAAGGGAACAACGTATGTTGTTATGCGGTCTGACCGATAAAGATCTTCGTAGAATATGTAGGAGCCAATATGGGCATCCAGGTCCCGCTATTGGTTATTGACCGGAGACGTGTCTCGGTCATGTCTACATTGTTCTCGAACCCGTAGGGTCCGCACGCTTAAGGTTTCGATGACAGTTATATTATGAGTTTATGAGTTTTGATGTACCGAAGGAGTTTGGAGTCCCGGATGAGATCGGGGACATGACGAGGAGTCTCGAAATGGTCGAGACGTAAAGATTGATATATTGGACGACTATATTCGGACATCGGAAAGGTTCCGAGTGATTCGGGTATTTTTCGGAGTACCGGGTAGTTACGGGAGAAGCAATGGGCCTTGATGGGCTTTAGTGGGAAGAGGAGAAAGGGCCAAGGGGCTGCTGCTCCCCCCCTCCCTTCTGGTCCGAATTGGACTAGGGAAAAGGGGGTCGGCCACCTCTCCTTCTCCTCCACTTCCTTCTCCCTTCCTCCCCTCTTGGTGGACTCCTACTAGGACTTGGAGTCCTAGTAGGACTCCACATCCTGGCCGCACCAATTGCCTTGGCCGGCCTCCTCCTCCTCCATCCTTTATATACTGAGGCAAGGGGCACCCCAGAGACACAAGTTGATCCACGTGATCATATTCATAGCCGTGTGCAGTGCCCCCTTCCACCATAGTCCTCGATAATATTGTAGCGTGTGCGCAGGAAATTTTTTGAAATTACTACGTTCCCCAACAGTGGCATCCGAGCCTAGGTTTAATATGTTAATGTTATATGCACGAGTAGAACACAAGTGAGTTGTGGGCGATATAAGTCATACTGCTTACCAGCATGTCATACTTTGGTTCGGCGGTATTGTTGGACGAAGCGGCCCGGACCGACATTACGCGTACGCTTACGCGAGACCGGTTCTCCCGACGTGCTTTGCACATAGGTGGCTTGCGGGTGAAAGTTTCTCCAACTTAGTTGAATCGAGTGTGGCTACGCCCGGTCCTTGCGAAGGTTAAAACAACACCAACTTGACAAACTATCATTGTGGTTTTGATGCGTAGGTAAGATTGGTTCTTGCTTAAGCCCGTAGCAGCCACGTAAAACTTGCAACAACAAAGTAGAGGACGTCTAACTTGTTTTTGCAGGGCATGTTGTGAGGTGATATGGTCAAGACATGATGCTAAATTTTATTGTATGAGATGATCATGTTTTGTAACCGAGTTATCGGCAACTGGCAGGAGCCATATGGTTGTCGCTTTATTGTATGCAATGCAATCGCGCTGTAATGCTTTACTTTATCACTAAACGGTAGCGATAGTCGTGGAAGCACAAGCTTGGCGAGACGACAACGATGCTACGATGGAGATCAAGGTGTCACGCCGGTGACGATGGTGATCACGACGGTGCTTCGGAGATGGAGATCACAAGCACAAGATGATGATGGCCATATCATATCATTTATATTGATTGCATGTGATGTTTACCTTTTATGCATCTTATCTTGCTTTGATTGACGGTAGCATTATAAGATGATCTCTCACTAATTATCAAGAAGTGTTCTCCCTGAGTATGCACCGTTGTGAAAGTTCTTCGTGCTGAGACACCGCGTGATGATCGGGTGTGATAGGCTCTACGTTCAAATACAACGGGTGCAAAACAGTTGCACACGCAGAATACTCAGGTTATACTTGACGAGCCAAGCATATACAGATATGGCCTCGGAACACGGAGACAGAAAGGTCGAGCGTGAATCATATAGCAGATATGATCAACATAGCGATGTTCACCAATGAAACTACTCCATCTCACGTGATGATCGGACATGGTTTAGTTGATTTGGATCACGTAATCACTTAGAGGATTAGAGGGATGTCTATCTAAGTGGGAGTTCTTAAGTAATATGATTAATTGAACTTAAATTTATCATGAACTTAGTCCTGGTAGTATTTTGCAAATTATGTTGTAGATCAATAGCTCGCGTTGTTGCTTCTCTGTGTTTATTTTGATATGTTCCTAGAGAAAATTGTGTTGAAAGATGTTAGTAGCAATGATGCGGATTGGATCCGTGATCTGAGGTTTATCCTCATTGCTGCACAGAAGAATTATGTCCTTGATGCACCGCTAGGTGACGGACCTATGGCAGGAGCAGATGCAGACGTTATGAACGTTTGGCTAGCTCAATATTAGTGCACCATGCTTAATGGCTTAGAATCGGAACTTCAAAGACGTTTTGAACGTCATGGAGCATATGAGATGTTCCAAGAGTTGAAGTTAATATTTCAAGCAAATACCCGAGTTGAGAGATATGAATTCTCCAACAAGTTCTATAGCTAAAAGATGGAGGAGAATCGCTCAACTAGTGAGCATGTGCTCAGATTGTCTGAGTACTACAATCGCTTGAATCAAGTGGGAGTTAATCTTCCAGATAAGATAGTGATTGACAGAATTCTCTAGTCACCATCACCAAGTTAGTAGAACTTCGTGATGAACTATGATATGCAAGGGATAACGGAAACGATTCCCAAGCTCTTCGTAATGCAGAAATTGACGAAGGTAGAAATCGAGAAAAACATCAAGTGTTGATGGTAGACAAGACCACTAGTTTCAAGAAAAGGGCAGAGGGAAGAAGGGGAACTTCAAGAAGAACAGCAAGCAAGTTGCTGCTCAAGTGAAGAAGCCCAAGTCTGGTCCTAAGCCTGAGACTAAGTGTTTCTACTGCAAAGGGACTGGTCACTGGAAGTGGAACTACCCCAAGTGATTGGCAGATAAGAAGGATGGCAAAGTGAACATAAGTATATTTGATATACATGTTATTGATGTGTAATTTACTAGTGTTTATAGCAACCCCTCAGTATTTGATACTAGTTCAGTTGCTAAGATTAGTAACTCGAAACGGGAGTTGCAGAATAAACAGAGACTAGTTAAGGGTGAAGTTAGGATGTGTGTTGGAAGTGGTTCCAAGATTGATATGATCATCATCGCACACTCCCTATACTTTCGGGATTAGTGTTGAACCTGAATAAGTGTTATTTGGTGTTTGCGTTGAGCATGAATATGATTTGATCATGTTTATTGTAATACGGTTATTCATTTAAGTAAGAGAATAAATTGTTGTTCTGTTTACATGAATAAAACCTTATATGGTTACACACCCAATGAAAATAGTTCGTTGGATCTCGATCGTAGTGATACACATAATCATAATATTGAAACCAAAAGATGCAAAGTTAATAATGATAGTGCAACTTATTTGTGGCACTACCGTTTAGGTCATATTGGTGTAAAGCGCATGAAGAAACTCCATGCTAATGGGTTTTTGGAATCACTTGATTATGAATCAGTTGATGCTTGTGAACCATGCCTCATGGGCAAGATGACTAAAACGCAGTTCTCCGGAACTATGGAGCGAGCAACTGACTTATTGGAAATAAGTACTGATGTATGAGATCCGATGAGTGTTAAGGCTCGCGGCGGGTATCATTATTTTCTGACCTTCACAGATGATTTGAGCAGATATGGGTATATCTACTTAATGAAACACAAGTCTGAAATATTTGAAAAGTTCAAAGAATTTCAGAGTGAAGTGGAGAATCATCATAACAAGAAAATAAAAGTTTCTACGATATGATCGCAGAGGTAAAATATTTGAGTTACGAGTTTTGGCCTTCAGTTAAAACAATGTGAAATAGTTTTACTACTCACGCCACCTGGAACACCACAGCATAATGGTGTGTCTGAACATTATAACCGTACTTTATTACATATGGTGCGATCTATGATGTCTCTTTTCGATCTACCACTACCGTTTTGGGGTTATGCATTAAAGACAGCTGCATTCACGTTTAAAAAGGCACCATCTAAGTCCGTTGAGACGACACAATCTGAACTGTGGTTTGGCAAGAAACCAAAGTTGTCGTTTCTTAAAATTTGGGATTGTGATGCTTATATGAAAAGGTTTCATCCTAATAAGCTCAAACCCAAATCGTAGAAATATGTCTTCATAGGATACCCAAAGGAGACTGTTGGGTACACCTTCTATCACAAATCCGAAGGCAAGACTTTTTGTTGCTAAATTCGGAGTTTTTCTATAGGAGTTTCTCTCGAAAGAAGTGAGTGGGAGGAAAGTAGAACTTGATGAGGTAACGGTACCTGCTCCCTTATTGGAAAGTAGTTCATCACAGAAATCTGTTCCTATGACTACTACACCAATTAGTGAGGAAGCTAATGATGATGATCATGTAACTTCAGATCAAGTTACTACCGAATCTCGTAGGTAAACCAGAGTGAGATCCGCACCAGAGTGGTACAGTAATCCTGTTCTGGAAGTCATGTTACTAGACCATGACGAACTTGCGAACTATGAGGAAGCGATGATGAGCCCAGATTCCGCAAAATGGTTTGAGGCCATAAAAATCTGAGATATGATCCATGTATGAGAACAAAGTATGGACTTTGATGGATTTGCCCCATGTTCGGCAAGCCATAGAAAATAAATGGATCTTCAAGAGGAAGACGGACGCTGATAGTAGTGTTACTATCTACAAAGCTAGAATTGTCGCAAAAAGGTTTTCGACAAGTTCAAGGTGTTGACTACGATGAGATTTTCTCACTCGTATATATGCTTAAGTCTGTCCGAATCATGTTAGCAATTGTCGCATTTTATGAAATCTGGCAAATGGATAAACAAAACTGCATTCCTTAATGGATTTCTTAAAGAAGAGTTGTATATGATGCAACCAGAAGGTTTTGTCAATCCTAAAGGTGTTAACAAAAATGCAAGCTCCAATGATCCATCTATGGACTGGTGCAAGCATCTCGGAGTTGGAATATACGCTTTGATAAGTTGATCAAAGCATATAGTTTTATACAAACTTACGGTGAAGCCTGTATTTACAAGAAAGTGAGTGGGAGCACTACAACATTTCTGATAAGTATATGTGAGCAACATATTGTTGATCAGAAATAATGTATAATTTTCTGGAAAGCATAAAGGAATATTTGAAAGGAGTTTTTCAAAGAAAGACCTCGGTAAAGCTGCTTACATATTGAGGATCAAGATCTATAGAGATAGATCAAGACGCTTGATAAGTTTTTCAATGAGTACATACCTTGACAAGATTTTTAAGTAGTTCAAAATGGAACAGTCAAAGAAAGAGTTCTTGCATGTGTTGCAAGGTGTGAAATTGAGTAAGACTCAAAGCCCGACCACGGCAGAAGATAGAAATAGAATGAAAGTCATTCCCTATGCCTCAGCCATAGGTTCTATAAAGTATGCCATGCTGTGTACCAGATCTATTGTATACCCTACACTATGTTAAGCAAGGGAGTACAATAGTGATCTAAGAATAGATCACTGGACAGCGGTCAAAATTATCCTTAGTGGAATAAGGAAATATTTCTCAATTATGGAGGTGACAAAGAGGTTCGTCGTAAAAGGTTACGTCGATGCAAGTTTTGAAACAGATCTGGATGACTCTAAGTCTCGATCTAGATACATATTGAAAGTGGGAGCAATAAGCTAGAGTAGCTCCGTGCAGAGCATTGTTGACATAGAAATTCACAAAATACTTACGGATCTGAATGTGACAGACCCGTTGACTAAAATTATCTCACAAGCAAAACATGATCACACATTAGTACTCTTTGGGTGTTAATCACATAGCGATGTGAACTAGATTACTGACTCTAGTAAATCCTTTGGGTGTTGATCACATATCGATGTGAACTATGGGTGTTAATCACATGGTGATGTGAACTATTGCTGTTAAATCACATGGCGATGTGAACTAGATTATTGACTCTAGTGCAAGTGGGAGACTGAAGGAAATATGCCCTAGAGGCAATAATAAAGTTATTATTTATTTCCTTATATCATGATAAATGTTTATTATTCATGCTAGAATTGTATTAACCGGAAACATAATACTTGTGTGACTACATAGACAAACAAAGTGTCACTAGTATGCCTCTACTTGACTAGCTCGTTAACCGAAGATGATTATGTTTCCTAACCATAAACAAAATAATTGTTATTTGATTAATGAGATCACATCATTAGGAGAATGATGTGATTGGCATGACCCATTCCATTAGCTTAGCACCCGATCGTTTAGTATGTTGCTATTGCTTTCTTCATGACTTATACATGTTCCTATGACTATGAGATTATGCAACTCCCGTTTGCCGGAGGAACACTTTGTGTGCTACCAAACGTCACAACGTAACTGGGTGATTATAAAGGAGCTCTACAGGTGTCTCCAAAGGTACATGTTGGGTTGGCGTATTTCGAGATTAGGATTTGTCACTCCGATTGTCGGAGAGGTATCTCTGGGCCATCTCGGTAATGCACATCACTTAAGCCTTGCAAGCATTGCAACTAATGAGTTAGTTGCGGGATGATGTATTACAGAACGAGTAAAGAGACTTGCCGGTAACGATATTGAACTAGGTATTGGATACCGACGATCGAATCTCGGGCAAGTAACATACCGATGACAAAGGGAACAACGTATGTTGTTATGCGGTCTGACCGATAAAGATCTTCGTAGAATATGTAGGAGCCAATATGGGCATCCAGGTCCCGCTATTGGTTATTGACCGGAGACGTGTCTCGGTCATGTCTACATTGTTCTCGAACCCGTAGGGTCCGCACGCTTAAGGTTTCGATGACAGTTATATTATGAGTTTATGAGTTTTGATGTACCGAAGGAGTTTGGAGTCCCGGATGAGATCGGGGACATGACGAGGAGTCTCAAAATGGTCGAGACGTAAAGATTGATATATTGGACGACTATATTCGGACATCGGAAAGGTTCCGAGTGATTCGGGTATTTTTCGGAGTACCGGGTAGTTACGGGAGAAGCAATGGGCCTTGATGGGCTTTAGTGGGAAGAGGAGAAAGGGCCAAGGGGCTGCTGCACCCCCCTCCCCTCTGGTCCGAATTGGACTAGGGAAAAGGGGGCCGGCCACCTCTCCTTCTCCTCCACTTCCTTCTCCCTTCCTCCCCTCTTGGTGGACTCCTACTAGGACTTGGAGTCCTAGTATGACTCCACATCCTGGCCGCACCAATTGCCTTGGCCGGCCTCCTCCTCCTCCATCCTTTATATACTGAGGCAAGGGGCACCCCAGAGACACAAGTTGATCCACGTGATCATATTCTTAGCCGTGTGCGGTGCCCCCTTCCACCATAGTCCTCGATAATATTGTAGCGGTGCTTAGGCGAAGCCCTGCGACGGTAGTACATCAAGATCGTCACCACGCCGTCGTGCTAACGGAACTCTTCCCTGACACTTTGCTGGATCGGAGTCCGGGGATCGTAATCGAGCTGAACGTGTGCTAGAACTCGGAGGTGCCGTAGTTTCGGTGCTTGATCGGTCGGGCCGTGGAGACGTACGACTACATCAACCAAACGCTTCCGTTGTCGATCTACAAGGTATGTAGATCACACTCTCCCCTCGTTGCTATGCATCACCATGATCTTGCGTGTGCGTAGGAAATTTTTTGAAATTACTACGTTCCCCAACACTTTCATCATAGCATCAACAATATGTTTAGTAAAAGCTTTATTTTGTTCATAGGCATGGGGTAAGTTTATCATGGATTGCAACAAAGAAATACAATCAATCAAATAGCAACTATCATAATTAAAGTCTTTGTAATCCAAAAGAGTGGGCACATCACTAACTAAAGTTTTGACCTCTCCAAACCCACTTTCATCATTTTCTCAACAAGATTTTCACCCTCTGAAATATTGGGATGCCTTCTACCTAAAGTTGACTCTTCTCCAATCCCTTTTTCATCAATATTAACATCACTAAACAAGGAATCAATAGAAGAAACACCAATCATTTTAAGATCTTCATCACTTTTATCTTCTAATGAGATTAGTTTAGCAGCCATTTGATTTACTAAGGTAGCTTGTGCATCGGATATTTTTCCTAGCAAACTTTCAGCAAAAGCATACTTGGATTCGAGATTGCAAACTTCTCTACTAATATCATCAAGTTGTTTTGTGATAGCATCTAGCACAATGGAGTGTTCCTTAAGATCTTCAGTAAAATACTTATTATACTCAAATTGTGTAGTGATAACCCAGAAGTATAGGTGATCGCAATAGTTTTTGAGGCTAGAGTATTCAACCCCAATTTATTGATTCGACACAAGGGGAGCCAAAGAATATTCTCAAGTATTAACAGTTGAGTTGTCAATTCAACCGCACCTGAAAGACTTAATATCTGCAGCAAAGTATTTAGTAGAAAAGTAATATGGAAGTAGCGGTAACGGTGGAAAAAATAACAGTATTGGTTTTGTAGTGATTGTAACAGTGGCAACGGAAAAGTAAATAAGAAAAGATCAATATGTGAAAAGCTCGTAGGCATTGGATCAGTGATGGATAATTATGCCAGATGCGATTCCTCATGTAACACTTATAACATAGGGTGACATAGAACTAGCTCCAGTTCATCAATGTAATGTAGGCACGTATTTCGAATATAGTCATGCGTGCTTATGGAAAAGAACTTGCATGGCATCTTTTGTCCTACCCTCCCGTGGCAGCGGGGTCCTATCGGAAACTAAGGGATATTAAGGCCTCCTTTTAATAGAGTACCGGAACAAAGCATTAACACTTAGTGAATACATGAACTCCTCAAACTATAGTCATCACCGGGAGTGATCCCAATTATTGTCACTTCGGGGTTACCGGATCATAACACATAGTAGGCGACTATTGACTTGTAAAATAGGATCAAGAGCTCACATATATTCATGGAAAAATAATAGGTTCAGATCTGAAATCATGGCACTCAGGCCCTAGTGACAAGCATTAAGCATAGAAAAGTCATAGCAACATCAATCTCAGAACATAATGGATACTAGGGATCAAACCCTAACAAAACTAACTCGATTACATGATAAATCTCATCCAACCCATCACCGTCCAGCAAGCCTACGATGGAATTACTCACGCACGACGGTTAGCATCATGAAATTGGTGATGGAGGAAGGTTGATGATGACGATGGCGACGGATTCCCCTCTCCTGAGCCCCGAATAGACTCCAGATTAGCCCTCCCGAGAGAGATTAGGGCTTGGCGGCGGCTCCGTATCGTAAAACGTGATGAATCCTTCTCTCTGATTTTTTCTCTCCAAACGTGAATATATAGAGTTGGAGTTGAGGTCGGTGGAGCATCAGGGGGCCCACGAGATAGGGGCGCGCCCCCCACCCACGTGGACAGGGTGTGGGCCCCCTGACGTTGATTCTTTTGCCAGTATTTTTTATATATTCCAAAAATATTCTCCGTGAAGTTTCGGGTCATTCCGAGAACTTTTGTTTCTGCACAAGAATAACACCATGGCAATTCTGCTGAAAACAGCGTCAGTCCGGGTTAGTTCATTGAAATCATGCAAGTTAGAGTCCAAAACAAGGTCAAAAGTGTTTGGAAAAGTAGATACTATGGAGACGTATCAACTTCCCCAAGCTTAAACCTTTGCTTGTCCTCAAGAAATTCAGTTGACAAACTGAAAGTGATAAAGAAAAACTTTTACAAACTCTGTTTGATCTTGTTGTTGTAAATATGCAAAGCCAGCATTCAAGTTTTCAGCAAAGATTATGAACTAACCATATTCACAATAATATTTAGGTCTCATGTTTACTCATATCAATGGCATAATCAAGTAGCGAGCAATAATAATGAATTTTGGATGACAACACTTTCTCAAAACAAT
This sequence comes from Triticum urartu, assembly GCF_003073215.2. Classification (NCBI taxonomy): domain Eukaryota; kingdom Viridiplantae; phylum Streptophyta; class Magnoliopsida; order Poales; family Poaceae; genus Triticum; species Triticum urartu. The sequence continues at coordinate 160,045,357 of NC_053027.1, forward strand.
CATAATATGATATAACAAGATGGTATCTCGCTAGCCCTTTCTGAGACCGCAAAACATAAATGCAGAGCATGTGACAGCCTGATTTTTGGCCCTTTCTTTTTCTTTTATTTTTTTGAGGTTTTTGCCTGAGATTTCTTTTCCCATGGCTTTGTGGTCTGGAAACTGAAGAAGATGTCCTCTTCTTTGCTTTCAGTGTGGCTTGTCATACCCAACTCCTTCCCTAGACCCTGTCATTTTCATCCTAGCCCAAATCCCAATATTCTTTTTATTGGGAATACTCCTTTTCTATGAAAGGAATAACGCAAATTTCCCTAGGTTGTGAAGCAACCTATATTTCTATCACTCCTAAAATTCCCAAATAATTCTTATAAATTGTTTGGGTCCTAAATTCATCAAATATGGCAAAATATTTCATTTTCCATGTTCCCCATCATGCTCAATTAATTCATTTCCTATTCTGTCCTAAATGGCAGAATGTGAAGCAAGTGCTATTTTCATTTTCCCAATTGACCTCAAACTCCTTGGACACCTTTTCCTGTCCATATCATTGCCACATGACAAAGTGCAACCTCATTTGCCAAGTAATTATTTAATTATGATTTTCCAAAGTTCCCGTCTGAGGGAAGTGGTTGTGAAGGAAGTACAAGCTAGGCATACCCAAATGAGTTGCCATTTTGCATGATCCCTCATATAACCAAATCATCACTCTCCACCAAAGTAGAGCTCGTGTCATGCCTCCATGTGAGCTCACCTTCAATTCTTTGATTCTGTCAAAAAATTCATATTGTGGAGCAAGTATATTTTATCTTGCTCCATTATGGCTGCCAATTTTTCTAGGCCTTCTATTATCCATATAACCTACCTCCACCCATTTTAGGCATGTTTCATCAAGCCATTTGTCCTCTAGAATTTTTGCAAGTTTCTGGTCAGTGGAAATGTTTGTGAAGGAAGTACCATTTTGGTTTATCCAATTGGTATGAAACCTTTTGTAGCATTTTCATATGGAAAAATAAGCCTGCCTTGCTAAAGTTTAGCTCAAGTGGCTTCTCCATTTGAGAGCATCATCATGATCTTCATTCTGGACCATATTTGGCAGTTGCAAAGCAACCTTGTTAAATCTTGATCCAAACCCCTCCATAGTTACCACGATGTAAGTACTTCTTTATCTCAACCTCCCAGACAACTCGATTTGACCCAATCATCTCCCTGTTGAGCAGCAGTACACGATCAAGTTTACTACAGTAAACTTCAGGTGTTAACTGCCATTTAACCATGTCACTTTTAACAAATCTACCACTGTAGTTGCAACCTAACCAAGAAGGACAAGCCCACAGACATTGATTTGCCGGCCGTGTGCCACTATGTGCACCAGTGCACGCGGTGACCACCATTTTGGCGTGCAATGGCCGCGCCCAGAATGGCTTCTTGCTTGGGCCCCTTCTCTGCTCGGCGTCTCAGCGAGCACGGGCATGTCCAGCAGCTAGCCCACGTTGTCGCCGTTCTCCTGGAGCCCTTTCCCCCTCTTTCAGCCCCTCCGTCAGCTCTCGTCGCCGCGCGCCCACGGGAAGTCTGTAGCCGACCGGGCATTTATGGCGTCGTGGCCGTTTCCCCCCTTGTCCCCGAGCTCTGCTCGTCCCTGTGCACCTCTGTAGCACATCCTCTTCTCCCTCGTCGTGATCCAGCACCCTCCCCTGATCGCTGAGCCTCGCCAGAGCTTTGGCTGAGCTCGGGCGGCGGCACTCGGCCACTGCCTCCCTCGCCCGGCTATATATAGCCCTCCTCGGAGGCGTTTGAGCTCACCAGTAGCCTCGCCTCACTCCCAGCTTCCTCCTCGTCCACTCGCTCGAGCTCCAGAGCCGCCCCTCGCCTCCCTCTGCCGCCATGGCCGCCGCGGCCTCCCTCTTAACTTCACCCCATCCGAGTCCTCTCCCTCCTTTCTGTCGCCACCAGAGGACTCCTTGGACCTCCATGAACCTCCCCGTTCCCTCGACCCCTCTTCGTAGCCACCCTGGCCACGATGCCCAACCCCACCCGAAGCCATCTCCGCCGGAGTCCGCGCCCTCGTCGCTCCGGTCCTCCTCGGCATCCGTGTCCAGCCTAGATGGACGCGGCACTCTTCCCCGAGCTCGTCGGTGCCCGGAGCGTCGGCAACGGTGGCTGGAGTCGCCGGGGCTCGTCGCCGGAGCCGCGCCCCTGCTCTGCTCCGTCGGGGCGCAGCGAGGAGGAAGAAGGAGCCAGGCCAGGCTGGCCCCTCCTCCCCGCGGACCCCACCTGGCAGCGACCCAGGCGGCCGGTCCCGCCCCTGCACGCGTTGACCAGGGCGACTAACCTGGATAAGTGACGGGCCCCACCCGTGGGACCCGCACGTCAGTTGCTCAAACCCCTGCCCTGCTTGTGCCACGTGTTTAAGTGGAGGCGTAAACTCGTGAGTACGTTTACGTTTCCAGAAAGCGTATTTCCTCTCTGTTTCAGCCCGGAATACGTTTTCCTAAATAGAAAGCGTATTTCTAACTTTGCGCTTCTGCCTTATCCACTCAGGGACTTGTTTGTGATGATATTTTTGCAGAAAAGTCCCTGAACTTCAACCCTTCATATCTTTTTAACCACAACTCCAAATGAGGTGATTCCAAAGCCCACTTCTTCGTTTCGTCGAGCCCGTTCTATTGCTTTCATTTTCACTATGGTTTGACACTGTGAAAATGACCTTTTTTGCCCTTGCGCTAAATCAGCCCCTCCGAGAGAGAATGTTTTCCGGCAAGTCTTTCTGCGATCTTTCCGCACTTCTCCCCGGTGCCTTCTTCACCCCCAGGCAAACTACAATACCCACTTGCATGATAGTCATGCAGTAACCATGGTCTTCAACTTGAATGTTTATTAAATGATTGCTTGTTTAAAATATGGTTATCGTTGTTTCGGTAATGTTTCTGGGTTAGTGCTTACTTGCTTACTATGTTGTGATGCACCTAGTTATCATGCCCTGCTAGTTGCTAGTATTACTTTCATATTGCCATGCTTGATAGTAGTACATGTTGGGTTGGTCATGTTCTTCAGTGCATGACTAACATCGGTTACCAAGTATTGTTAATATGCATTGTTCCTTTACTACTAGTTGGTTAAGTGTTTACTCGGTAACGTTATTGATGAGTTCTTGCATGTTATTTATGGTTGATGCTAGTGGTCATGTTATACTATGAGTAGTGCTACACTTGTAATATTTATGCTCGTCATTATGCCATGTTCAATTGGAGATTATTTCATAGTTGATATGATGGACAGTTATGTTGCATCTCGTGCTTATGTTGATATCATGCTCATGCATTGTAATTGCATCATGTTATTTTATCATGGCTCAGCATTTTGATTCAAGTTTAACGGGATTAAATTGAACTTGAAAAACTGTTGGCCGAGTCATGGTGCCACCATATCGAAACTGACCAGTGCAACCACGCTCACCTTCGTGGGAAGGTCCTAACTGGGTCTATTGTCGTGACTCTCGCCGGTGCCTCCCACTAGGGAAGGTTATGGGCGTGCTTACCCTAATCAGGTAGGCGGACATAACCTTGCGTGCCCGTTGTTTTTATTTTTATGGATCCGGTCCCCGTGAGGGATGTTTGGCCACGACGGTGGTCGGTGTGTCTTTGGTAGACATGGGGCCACCCAGGACTAGCCCAGTTGGGAGTGAGTCGGAGTGGCTGGGAGGGTGTCGTGGCAGTATATCGGTTTTGTCAGAACGCCGTTGGTCCACCCGATTGGGAGTGCGAGTCCATGGGTTCCGTGGTGTGGGTACATTGTGCTACCTCTGCAGAGTGTATATTAAACCTATCGATAGGGCCCAGTTCGTGTCGGTCCCACCATGAGTCAACAGTATTAATAATAACTTGATTAATGACAACCCCGGTTCGATGATGAGATAAGTTGGTTGTGATCGCCGGAATGATCACCGTTTGAGACCAAGTGTTGTTCATGGTTGTGATCGCCGGACTGATCACCATGGTATCAAGGATATCGAGTTGTTGGATATTCGTGATGTTGTGCGAGAATCATGGATAAGGATCAAGCTCCTTGTGGTCATTTAATGATTACTACAGTATTGTTTATACCAAGCTTGATTTGATCCTGAGATGATCGTGTGATGTCCGAGGATGGTAAGTGATGCATGTGATGGTTACGTAGTAACCCGATAGTAACCCGAGCAGAATAAATAGTGCATATAGTGTCATCATATTGCATGCTAGTATCGTCGAATTCATATGTTCATGCTATGCTCATGTTGTTCTAGCTGTATCATGTTCATGCCATGCTCATATTGTTCTAGCAGTATTATGTTCATGTTGTTCATGTCATGCTCATATTGTTCTAGCAGTATTATGTTCATGTTGTTCATGCCATGTTATCCTGGTGATCTCATGATAATTTCTGCTTAAATCTGTAATTGACATGCTGTTGTTTGTCTTGAATGCTTCTAGTTAATTGTGAGCTTGCAAGTACATTCAATTTACTGACCAGGCGTGTCATGCTAGCTTGCAGGTCATGCCTGGATTGCTTGCCTTTTTGGTGTTGTTCCTGTGTTCGCGAGCTAGGATAAGTGTTCCAGCCAGAGTCCCTGCGCAGTGGAGTTCACCACCGTCGTCGTTGTTCCACTGCCAGTAGTTTTTCCGCTGCTTCGAGTTGTTCTGCTGCTTGCATAGAGCAACTGAGGATGGCGTAGTGTCGTCGTGCCGATGTTATTCATTGTAATATCGGAGACCTTGTAATCATATTCGTGTAATAATAGAAAGCTAGTTTTTTAAGCAGTTCTGTATTCCAAAAGACTTCTCCTTGATCTCTGGGCTAGAATACAGGGCGTTCCGGTTTTCTCTGAGCCGGGGTGCCACAGCGCACCTCTGAAGATCAAGGACTGACTAAACATTGTAATTCATGGTAAAAAAGATCCAGTCATACTCAATGTAAACTAATAGTAATGCATGCAAATGACAGCGGTGCTCTCCAACTGGTGCTTTTTAATAAGAGGATGATGACTCAACATAAAAGTAAATATATAGGCCCTTCTCAGAGGGAAGTAGGGATTTGTAGAGGTGCCAGAGCTCGATTTTGAAATAGAGATGAATAATATTTTGAGTGGTATACTTTCATTGTCAACATAACAACTGAGAGATCTCGATATCTTCCATGCTACATACATTATAGGCGGTTCCCAAATAGAATGGTAAAGTTTATACTCCCCCACCACCAACAAACATCAATCCATGGCTTGTCCGAAACAACAGGTGCCTCCAACTAACAACAATCATGGGGGGAGTTTTGTTTGCCATTATTTTAATTTAAGCATGGGAATGGGCATCCCGGTTACCAGCCATTTTCTCGTGAATGGGGAGCGGAGTCCACTCCTCGTGAGAATAACCCACCTAGCATGGAAGATATAGACAGCCCTAGTTGATACATGAGCTATTCGAACATACAAAACAGAATTTCATTTGAAAGTTTAGAGTTTGGCACATACAAATTTACTTGGAACGGTAGGTAGATACCGCATATAGGAAGGTATGGTGGACTCGTATGGAATAACTTTGGGGTTTATGGAAGTGGATGCACAAGCAGTATTCCCGTTTAGTACAAGTGAAGGGTAGAAAGAGACTGGGAAGCGACCAACTAGAGAGCGACAATAGTCATGAACATGCATTAAAATTAATCAACAATGAATGCAAGTATGAGTAGGATATAATTCACCATGAACATAAATATCGTGGAGGCCATGTTGATTCTTTTTGAACTACATGTGTGAACATGTGCCAAGTCAAGCCACTCGAATCGTTCAAAGGAGGATACCACCCTATCATACCACATCACAACCATTTTAATAGCATGTTGGCACGCAAGGTAAACCATTATAAACTCCTAGCTACTTAAGCATGTCATGAGCAACTATAATCTCTAATTGTCATTGCAAACATGTTTCACTCATAATAGGCTGAATCAAGAACGATGAACTAATCATATTTACGAAAACAAGATAGGTCGAGTTCATACCAGCTTTTCTCATCTCAATCAGTTCATCATATATCGTCATTATTGCCTTTCACTTGCATGACCGAATGGTGTGGATAAAAATAATAGTGCACGTGCATTGGACTAAGCTAGAATCTGCAAGCATTTAATACATGGGAGAAGACTAGGTAATATGGGCTCTTGGTTAGATCAACAATAATGCATATGAGAGGCACTCAACATTTTCATCATGGTTTTCTCCTCTCGACCCCCAAAGAAAAGAAAAGAAACAAAACTATTTACACGGGAAAGCTCCCAACAAGCAAAAGAAGAACGAGAAAGCTTTTTGGGTTTTCTTTTTAATTACTACTACTACAAGCATGGAAAGTAAGCTAGCTAAAAAGCTACAACTAATTTTTTCGGTTTTTCTTAAGGGTTTTTTCAAACACACAAGAAGAAAGCTGGAAAAGAAAATAAACTAGCATGGATAGTACAATGAAAAAGTATGAGCACCGACAACTGGAATGAGTGTGTGAACATGAATGTAATGTCGGTGAGAAATACGTACTCCCCCAAGCTTAGGCTTTTGGCCTAAGTTGGAATATGGCCACGGCTGGCCTGGTGGATATCCAAAGTTGCAGGTGGGGTCGTACTGAGATGCAGAAGCTACTGCCTAATGAGCTGCAGCTTGGAGGCGAGCTGCCTCCGTCCTCCTCTCGTACTCGTTCGCCTCCTCTCTGGTTATAACATATATCCTTTTTACCTGAAAGTCAAAGAAAGTAGGAGCAGTGAGAGTAACATGGACGGTGCACCGTCTGTCAAAGATTAGTCGGTACTGGAGGAATTGTTCATTCCTCTCAACAAACTGGTGGTGAACCATAGCATCATAATCTAGATAAGCAGGAGGCAACTTAATATCATTTCCACGTATGGGTATATCAAGATAGTTAGCTACACGAGTTGCATAAATTCCACCAAACAAATCTCCACTTATATTGTTGTGATGCAACCTACGTGCAACAATAGCCCCCAAGTTATAGTGTTTATCACCTAATACCGCACTCTTGAGGACACTAAGATATGGAACACACATGTGACAAGCCTCATCTTTACCATTAATGCATCTACCAACGAAGAGAGCAAAATAATGTATGGAAGGGAAATGAATTCTTCCTATGGTAGCTTGTGTGATCTCCCTAGATTCCCCCACAGTAATACTAGCAAGAAAGTCTTTATATTCAGATTTGCGAGGTTCACTAACATTGCCCCACTGCGGGAGTTTACAAGCGATATTAAAATCTTCTAGGTCCATGGTATATGATTTATCATAAAGATCGAATAAAACAGTGTGAGAATTGCACGAGGATGTAAATTTAAACCTTCTCATAAATGAATCAGTTAGATAGAGGTATTGCCGGTACTTATCTGATACGAAGCTCTCAAGATCAGCATTACGCACATATGTTTCAAATTCATCCTTGATGCCTGCCCGGACCATGAACTCTTCTGACGGCCATTCACAGGGCCGCACTTGAGCTTCCCTTGGTAGTTCATTGTGCGGCTCACGTATCGCGAGCCTCGGTCCTTGCTTCCTTGAGGAACCACCTTGGTACATTTTCCTAAACATTTTTCTTCCTCTGAAAATTTTCTAAAAATTTTAGTGACTCAAAATAAAAGTGAATCAAACTCAACAAGATTGATAGCAACTACTCCCACAAGTGCCTAGAGGCCATATCATGCATTAAAACTACTTTTGACCACATAAATTTGACATGCAAGCTCAAGAACAGGGTCACCTAAGCAGCAAAAATTTGCAATAAATAAAGCACTAGAACAAAAACTAATTGGGCCATTGGAGGAGTCACATACCGAAGAACAATCCCCCAAAGCAGTTTTGTGAATGGAGCTTTGAGCAAGGAGATCGAAAATGGCAGCAAGATGAGCTAGAACTCGGGTTTGAGCTGGTGGAGGATTTTTTTCTGAAGGAAGACGAAGTGTGTGGGTGCAAGAATAAGTGGAGGGGGCCCACGTGGGGTCCACGAGGCAGGGGGCGCCCCAGGGGGGTGGGTGCGCCCTGGACCCTCGTGGCCAGGTGGTGGGCCCCCCTGGTGTGTTCTCAGCGCCAATAATTCTTAAATATTCTAGAAAAAATCATATAAAATTTTCAGGACATTTGGAGAACTTTTATTTTCTAGGTATTTTTTATTGCAAGGATAATTCAGAAAACAGACAGAAAATACTATTTTTGCTTTATTTCATCTAAATAACAGAAAGTAAAAAGAGGGTACAGAGAGTTGTGCTTTCTAACTTCATCCATCTCATGCTCATCAAAAGGAATCCACTAACAAGGTTGATCAAGTCTTGTTAACAAACTCTTTTCGAATCGCATGAAACCGGAGAATTTTTGAATAACACTAGGTTACCTCAACGGGGATGTGCATGTCCCCAACAATAAGAATATCATATTTCTTCTTGACAGTAGGAAGAGGAAATTCAAAACCTCCAATAATAATCGTTGAAGTTTTTCCAATAGAATTGATAATGTGGACTTGAGGTTGTTTCCTCGGAAAGTGTACCGTATGCTCATTACCATTAACATTAAAAGTAACATTGCCTTTGTTGCAATCAATAACAGCCCCTGCAGTATTCAAAAAGGGTCTACCAAGAATAATAGACATATCGTCGTCCTCGGGAATATCAACAATAACAAAGTCCGTTAAAATAGTAACGTTTGCAACCACAACAGGCACATCCTCACAAATACCCACAGGTATAGCAGTTGATTTATCAGCCATTTGCAAAGATATTTTAGTAGGTGTCAACTTATTCAAATCAAGTCTACGATATAAAGAGAGAAGCATAACACTAACACCGGCTCCAAGATCACATAAAGCAGTTTTAACATAGTTTCTCTTAATGGAGCATGGTATAGTTGGTACTCCGAGATCTCCTAGTTTGTTTGGTATTCCACCCTTAAAAGTATAATTATCAAGCATGGTGGAAATTTCAGCTTCCGGTATCTTTCTTTTATTTGTAACAATATCTTTCATATACTTAGCATAAGGATTCATTTTAAGCATATCAGTCAAACGCATACGCAAAAATATAGGTCTAATCATTTCAGCAAAGCGCTCAAAATCCTCATCATCTTTTTTCTTGGATGGTTTAGGAGGAAAAGGCATGGGTTTCTGAACCCATGGTTCTCTTTCTTTATTGTGCTTCCTAGCAACGAATTCTCTCTTATCATAACATTGATTCTTTGATTGTGGGTTATCAAGATCAACAGTAGGTTCAATCTCTACATCATTGTCATTGCTAGGTTGAGCATCAACATGAACATCATCATTAACGTTGTCACTAGGTTCATGTTCATTACCAGATTGTGTTTCAGCATCAGAAATAGAAATATCATTGGGATTCTCAGGTGTGTCAACAACGGATTCACTAGAAGCATGAAAAGTCCTATCATTTTTCTTTTTCTTCTTCTTAGAAGAACTAGGTGCATCAACATTAGTTCTCTGAGACTCCTTCTCAATTCTCTAAGGGTGGCCCTCAAGATACAAAGGTTCCTGAGTCATTTTACCTCCTCTAGTCACAAATCTAACAACATTATCATTTTTCTTATTATTTAATTCATTGAGCAAATCATTCTGAGCTTTAAGCACTTGTTCTACTTAAGTGGTAACCATAGAATCATGTTTACTAATAAGTTTAAGTTCACCTTTAACTCTAGACATATAATCACTCAAGTGTTCAATCATATAAGCATTGTGTTTCAATTGTCTACCAACATAAGCATTGAAGTTTTCTTGTTTAACAATAAAATTATCAAACTCATCCAAGCATTGGCTAGCAGACTTATTACGAGGAATATCACCTTCATCAAATCTATAGAGAGAATTTACATTTACTACCTGTGTCGGGTTATCAAGACCATGTATCTCTTCAATAGGTGGTAAACTCTTAACATTTTCAGTTTTAATACCTTTTTCTTTCATAGATTTATTTGCCTCTTGCATATCTTCAGGACTGAGAAATAGAATACCCCTTTTCTTCGGAGTTGGCTTAGGAGTTGGTTCAGGAAGTGTCCAGTCATTTTCATTACTCAACATATTATTCAATAGCAATTCAGCTTGATCAACAGTTCTTTCCCTGAAAACACAACCAGCACAACTATCCAAGTGGTCTCTGGAAGCATCAGTTAGTCCATTATAAAAGATATCAAGTATTTCATTTTTCTTGAGAGGATGATCAGGCAAAGCATTAAGTAATCGGAGAAGCCTCCCCCAAGCTTGTGGGAGACTCTCTTCTTCAATTTGCACAAAGTTATATATTTCCCTTAAGGTAGCTTGTTTCTTATGAGCGGGGAAATATTTAGCAGAGAAGTAATCAATCATATCCTGGGGACTACGCATACAACCAGGATCAAGAGAATTAAACCATATTTTAGCATCACCCTTTAATGAGAATGGAAATAACTTAAGGATAAAGTAATAGCGAGTTTTCTCATCATTAGTGAACAGGGTGGCTATATCATTTAATATAGTAAGATGTGCCACAACAGTTTCAGATTCATAGCCATAAAAAGGATCAGACTCAACCAAAGTAATTAACTCAGGATCAACAAAGAAATCATAATCCTTATCAGAGATACAGATAGGTGAAGTAGCAAAAGCAGGGTCATGTTTCATTCTAGCATTCAAGGATTTTTCTTTCAGCTTAGCTAACAGTTTCTTAAGATCATATCTATCATTGCAAGCTAAAAAGTCTCTAGCATTTTCTTCATCCATAACATAACCCTCAGGCACAACAGGCAATTCATATCTAGGGGGAGAATCTTCATCATCACTTTCATCAATATTATTAGTTTCAATAATTTCATTCTCTCTAACCCTAGCAAGTTGTTCATCAAGAAATTCACCTAATGGCATAGTATTATCAAGCATAGAAGTAGTTCCATCATAAGCATCATGCATGACAGAAGTGGCATCATCAATAACATGCGACATATCAGAATGAATAGCAGGAGTAGGTGTCGCAAGTTTACTCATAACAGATGGTGAATCAAGTGCAGAGCTAGATGGCAGTTTCTTACCTCCCCTCGTAGTTGAGGGAAAAATCTTGGTTCTTTCATCTTTCAAGTTCCTCATAGTGATCAACTGATATAAATCCCAAGTGACTCAAAGAATAGAGCTATGCTCCCCGGCAACGGCGCCAGAAAATAGTCTTGATAACCCACAAGTATAGGGGATCACAAGAGTTTTCGAGGGTAGAGTATTCAACCCAAATTTATTGATTCGACACAAGGGGAGCCAAAGAATATTCTCAAGTATTAACAGTTGAGTTGTCAATTCAACCGCACCTAAAAGACTTAATATCTGTAGCAAAGTATTTAGTAGCAAAGTAATATGGAAGTAACGGTAACGGTGGCAAAAGTAACAGTATTGGTTTTGTAGTGATTGTAACAGTGGCAATGGAAAAGTAAATAAGCAAAGATCAATATGTGAAAATCTCATAGGCATTGGATCAGTGATGGATAATTATGCCGGATGCGATTCCTCATGTAACAGTTATAACATTGGGTGACATAGAACTAGCTCCAGTTCATCAATGTAATGTAGGCATGTATTCCGAATATAGTCATACGTGCTTATGGAAAAGAACTTGCATGACATCTTTTGTCCTACCCTCCCGTGGCAGCGGGGTCCTATCGGAAACTAAGGGATATTAAGGCCTCCTTTTAATAGAGTACTGGAACAAAGCATTAACACTTAGTGAATACATGAACTCCTCAAACTATAGTCATCACCGGGAGTGGTCCCGATTATTGTCACTTCGGGGTTACCGGATCATAACACATAGTAGGTGACTATTGACTTGCAAAATAGGGTCAAGAAGTCACATATATTCATGGAAACATAATAGGTTCAGATCTGAAATCATGGCACTCGGGCCCTAGTAACAAGCATTAAGCATAGCAAAGTCATAGCAACATCAATTTTAGAACATAATGGATACTAGGGATCAAACCCTAACAAAACTAAACCGATTACATGATAAATCTCATCCAACCCATCACTGTCCTGCAAGCCTACGATGGAATTACTCATGCACGGCGGTGAGCATCATGAAATTGGTGATGGAGGAAGGTTGATGATGACGATGGTGACGGATTCCCCTCTCCGGAGCCCCTAACGGACTCCAGATCAGCCCTCCCGGGAGAGATTTGGGCTTGGCGGCGGCTCTGTATCGTAAAACATGATGAATCCTTATCTCTATTTTTTTCTCCCCGAACGTGAATATATAGAGTTGGAGTTGAGGTCGGTGGAGCATCAGGGGTCCATGAGATAGGGGGGGTGGGCGCGCCCCCCACCCTCGTGGACAGGGTGTGGGCCCCCTGACGTTGATTGTGTCACCAGTATTTCTTATATATTCCAAAAATATTCTCCATGAAGTTTCAGGTCATTCTGAGAAATTTTGTTTCTGCACAAAAATAACACCATGGCAATTCTGCTGAAAACAGCGTCAGTCCTGGTTAGTTCCATTCAAATCATGCAAGTTAGAGTCCAAAACAAGGTCAAAAGTGTTTGGAAAAGTAGATACGATGGAGACGTATCATGCTGGCAAGATAGCCCGGCAAGCCTTGCCAGCCAACCAACGATGTGACGTTAAGCTGTGCATTTATTGCGCCCCTGTCAGCCCGCAGAGTTAGGTATGATAGCACTGTTTGCTATCTTGTCAGTGCATAATGACTACTTTTCCACTGTGGTTACCCCTTGATCTATAAAAGGAGGCCCATGGAAACCGTAGAAAGGGTTAGAAGATTGGATAACTCACACCCCCATGCGCGCGTAGTAACTGCTGTCTGAGGCGACCCCTGTCGGGCAAGTGTACTGCGCACTACCACCATATTTTCCACCATCAATCCACCAAAGCTGGAGTAGGATTTTACCGTTGCCTCGTTAATAATAAAGTTATTATTTATTTCCTTATATCATGATAAATGTTTATTATTCATGCTAGAATTGTATTAACCGAAAACATAATACATGTGTGAATACATAGACAAACAGAGTGTCACTAGTATGCCTCTACTTAACTAGCTCGTTGATCAAAGATGGTTAGGTTTCCTAGCCATTGACATGGGTTTTCATTTGATTAACGGGATCACATCATCAGGAGAATGATGTGATTGGCATGACGCATTTTGTTAGCTTAGCACACGATCGTTTAAGATGTTGCTATTGCTTTCCTCATGACTTATACATGTTCCTATGACTATGAGATTATGCAACTCCCGTTTACCGGTGGAACACTTCATGTGCTACCAAACTTCACAACGTAACTGGGTGATTATAAAGGTGCTCTACAGGTGTCTCCGAAGGTACTTGTTGGGTTGGCGTATTTCGAGATTAGGATTTGTCACTCCGATTGTCGGAGAGGTATCTCTGGGCCCTCTCGGTAATGCACATCACTTAAGCCTTGCAGCATTGCAACTAATGAGTTAGTTGCGGGATGATGTATTATGGAACGAGTAAACAGACTTCCCGGTAACGAGATTGAACTAGGTATTGAGATACCGATGATCGAATCTCGGGCAAGTAACATACCGATGACAAAGGGAACAACGTATGTTGTTTTGCGGTCTGACCGATAAAGATCTTTGTAGAATATGTAGGAGCCAATATGAGCATACAGGTTCCGCTATTGGTTATTGACCGGAGACGTGTCTCGGTCATGTCTACATAGTTCTCGAACCCGTAGGGTACGCACGCTTAACGCTACGATGACAGTTATATTATGAGTTTTATGTTTTGATATACCGAAGGTTGTTCGGAGTCCCGGATGTGATCATGGACATGACGAGGAGTCTCGAAATGGTCGAGACTTGAATATTGATATATTGGAAGCATATGTTTGGATATCGGAAGTGTTCCGGGTAAATCGGGATTTTACCGGAGTACAGGGAGGTTACCGGAACCCCCGGGGGCTTATGGGCCTACATGGGCCTTAGTGGAAAAGGAGGGAGCAAGGGAAGTGTGGGGCGCCCCCCCAAGGCCCAAACCGAATTGGTTTAGGGCAAAGGGGGCGTCCCCCCCTCTTTCCTTCTTCCCCCTCTCAAGTCCTAATCCAACTAGGAAAAGGGGGGAGTCCTACTCCCAGTGGGAGTAGGATTCCTCCGGCGCGCCTCTCCCCTTGGCCGCCGCACCCCCCTTGCTCCATTATATACAGGGCAGGGGGGCACCTCTACACACACAAGTTGATCGTCTCATTAGCCGTGTGTGGTGCCCCCCTCCACATAGTCCACCTCGATAATATTGTAGCGGTGCTTAGGCGAAGCCCTGCGGTAGAACATCAACATCGTCACCACGCCGTCGTGCTGACGAAACTCTCCCTCAACACTCGGCTAGATCGGAGTTAGGGCGACGTCATCGGGCTGAATGTGTGCTGAACTCGGAGGTGTCGTGCGTTCGGTAACTTGATTGGTCGGATCATGAAGACGTACGACTACATCAACCACGTTGTGCTAACGCTTCCGCTTTCAGTCTACGAGGGTACGTGGACAACACTCTCCCCTCTCGTTGCTATGCATACCATGATCTTGCGTGTGCGTAGGAAAAATTTATTTGAAATTACTACGTTTCCCAATAGTGGCATCCGAGCCACGTTTTATGCGTTAATGTTATATGCACGAGTAGAACACAAATGAGTTGTGGGCGATATAAGTCATACTGCTTAACAACATGTCATACTTTGGTTCGGCGGTATTGTTGGATGAAGCAGCCCGGACCGACATTACGCGTACGCTTACGCGAGACTGGTTCTATCGACGTGCTTTGCACATAGGTGGGCTGGCGGGTGTCAGTTTCTCCAACTTTAGTTGAACCAGTGTGGCTACGCCCGTTCCTTGTGAAGGTTAAAACAACACCAACTTGACAAACTATCGTTGTGGTTTTGATGCGTAGGTAAGAACGGTTCTTGCTAAGCCCGTAGCAGCCACGTAAAACTTGCAACAACAAAGTAGAGGACGTCTAACTTGTTTTTGTAGGGCATGTTGTGATGTGATATGGTCAAGAGTGATGCTATATTGTATGAGATGATCATGTTATGTAACCGAGTTATCGGCAACTGGCAGGAGCCATATGGTTGTTGCTTTATTGTATGCAATACAATCGCCCTGTAATGCTTTACTTTATCACTAAGCGGTAGCGATAGTCGTGGAAGCATAAGATTGTCGAGACAACAACGATGCTACGATGGAGATCAAGGTGTCACGCCAGTGACGATGGTGATCGTGATGGTGCTTCGGAGATGGAGATCACAAGCACAAGATGATGATGGCCATATCATATCACTTATATTGATTGCATGTGATGTTTATCTTTTATGCATCTTATCTTTCTTTGAATGACGGTAGCATTATAAGATGATCCCTCACTAAATTATCAAAGTATAAGTGTTCTCCCTGAGTATCCATCGTTGCGAAAGTTCTTCATGCTGAGACACCACGTGATGATCAGGTGTGATAGGCTCTACATTCAAATACAACGGGTGAAAAAAGTTGCACACGCGAATACTCAGGTTAAACTTGACGAGCCTAGCATATAATAGATATGGCCTCGGAACATGGAGACCGAAAGGTCGAACGTGAATCATATAGTAGATATGATCAACATAGTGATGTTCACCATTGAAACTACTCCATCTCACGTGATGATCGGACATGGTTTAGTTGATTTGGATCACGTGATCACTTAGAGGATTAGAGGGATGTCTATCTAAGTGGGAGTTCTTAAGTAATATGGATTAATTGAACTTAAATTTATCATGAACTTAGTACCTGATAGTATCTTGCTTGTCTATGTTGATTGTAGATAGATGGCCCGTGCTATTGTTCCTTGAATTTTAATGCGTTCCTTGAGAAAGCAAAGTTGAAAGATGATGGTAGCAATTACACGGACTGGGTCCGTAACTTGAGGATTATCTCATTGCTGCACAAAGAGAGTTACGTCCTGGAAGAACCGCTAGGTGTACCTCCTGCGCCAGCAACTGCAGACATTGTGAATGCCTGGCAGTTGCGTGTTGATGACTACTCGATAGTTCAGTGTGCCATGCTTTACGGCTTAGAACTGGGACTTCAACGACGTTTTGAACGTCATGGAGCATATGAGATGTTCCAGGAGTTGAAGTTAATATTTCAAGCAAATGTCCCGGATTGAGAGATATGAAGTCTCCAATAAAGTTCTATAGCTGCAAGATGGAGGAGAATAGTTCTGTCAGTGAGCATATACTCAAATGTCTGGGTACTGCAATAATCACTTGATTCAACTTGGGAGTTAATCTTCCGATGATTAGCGTCATTGACAGAATCTTCCAATCACTGCCACCAAGCTACAAGAGCTTCGTGATGAACTATAATATGCAAGGGATGGATAACAATTCCTGAGCTCTTCGCAATGCTAAAGGCTGCGGAGGTAGAAATCAAGAAGGAGCATCAAGTGTTGATGGTCAACAAGACCACCTAGTTTCAAGAAAAAGGGCAAAGGTAAGAAGAAGGGGAACTTCAAGAAGAACAGCAAGCAAGTTGCTGCTCAAGAGAAGAAACCCAAGTCTGGACCTAAGCCTGAAACAGAGTGCTTCTACTGCAATTAGACTGGTCACTGGAAGCGGAACTGCCCCAAGTATTTGCGGATAAGAAGGATGGCAAGGTGAACAAAGGTATATGTGATATACATTTATTGATGTGTACCTTACTAATGCTCGCAGTAGCACCTGGGTATTTGATACTGGTTCTGTTGCTATATTTGCAATTCGAAACAAGGGCTATGGATTAAGCGAAGATTGGCTAAGGATGAGGTGACGATGCGTGTGGGAAATGGTTCCAAAGTCGATGTGATCGCGGTCGGCATGCTACCTCTACATCTACCTTCGGGATTAGTATTAGACCTAAATAATTGTTATTTGGTGCCAGCGTTGAGCATGAACATTATATCTGGATCTTGTTTGATGCGAGACGGTTATTCATTTAAATCAGAGAATAATGGTTGTTCTATTTATATGAGTAATATCTTTTATGGTCATGCACCCTTGAAGAGTGGTCTATTTTTTCTGAATCTCGATAGTGGTGACACACATATTCATAATATTGAAGCCAAAAGATGCAGAGTTGATAATGATAGTGCAACTTATTTGTGGCACTGCCGTTTAGGTCATATCGGAGTAAAGCGCATGGAGAAACTCCATACTGATGGACTTTTGGAACCACTTGATTATGAGTCACATGGTACTTGCAAACCGTGCCTCATGGGCAAGATGACTAAAACACCGTTCTCCGGAACTACGGAGAGAGCAACAGATTTGTTGGAGATCATACATACAGATGTATGTGGTCCGATGAATGTTGAGGCTCGTGGCGGATATTGTTATTTTCTCACCTTCACAGATGATTTAAGAAGATATGGGTATATCCACTTAATTTAACATAAGTCTGAAACATTTGAAAAGTTCAAAGAATTTCAGAGTGAAGTTGAAAATCATCTTAACAAGAAAATAAAGTTTCTACGATCTGACCGTGGAGGAGAATATTTGAGTTATGAGTTTGGTCTTCATTTGAAACAATGCGGAATAGTTTTGCAACTCACGCCACCCGGAACACCACACCGTAATGGTGTGTCTGAACGTCGTAATCGTACTTTACTAGGCCGTCTGCTAGCAGACGACAAAGAGCTGGCAGATGGCAAAGTAGCTGATTCCAGTAGTGATATGGTGCGATCTATGATGTCTCTTACTGATTTACCGCTATCATTTTGGGGATATGCTCTAGAGACGGCCACATTCACGTTAAATAGGGCACCATCAAAATCCGTTGAGACGACGCCTTATGAACTGTGGTTTGGCAAGAAACCAAAGTTGTCGTTTCTGAAAGTTTGGGGCTGCGATGCTTATGTGAAAAAGCTTCAACCTGATAAGCTCGAACCCAAATCGGAGAAATGTGTCTTCATAGGATATCCAAAGGAAACTATTGGATACACCCTCTATCACAGATCTGAAGGCAAGACTTTTGTTGCTAAATTCAGAAACTTTCTAGAGGAGTTTCTCTCGAAAGAAGTGAGTGGGAGGAAAGTAGAACTTGATGAGGTAACTATACTTGCTCCCTTATTGGAAAGTAGTACATCACAAAAACCAGTTTCTATGACACCTACACCAATTAGTGAGGAAGCTAATGATGACGATCATGAAACTTCAGAACAAGATACTACTGAACCTCGTAGATCAACCAGAGTAAGATCCGCACCAGAGTGGTACGGTAATCCTGTTCTGGAAGTCATGCTACTAGATCATGATGAACCTACGAACTATGAAGAAGCGATGGTGAGCCCAGATTCCGCAAAATGGCTTGAAACCATGAAATCTGAGATGGGATCCATGTATGAGAACAAAGTATGGACTTTGGTTGACTTGCCCAATGATCGGCAAGCAATTGAGAATAAATGGATCTTCAAGAAGAAGACTGACGCTGACAGTAATATTACTGTCTACAAAGCTCGACTTGTTGCAAAAGGTTTTCGACAAGTTCAAGGGATTGACTACGATGAGACCTTCTCACCCGTAGCGATGCTTAAGTCTGTCCGAATCATGTTAGCAATTACCGCATTTTATAATTATGAAATTTGGCAAATGGATGTCAAAATTGCATTCCTGAATGGATTTCTGGAAGAAGAGTTGTATATGATGCAACCGGAAGGTTTTGTTGATCCAAAGGGAGCTAACAAAGTGTGCAAGCTCCAGCGATCCATTTATGGACTGGTGCAAGCTTCTCGGAGTTGGAATAAATGCTTTGATAGTGTGATCAAAGCATTTGGTTTTGTACAGACTTTTGGAGAAGCCTGTATTTACAAGAAAGTGAGTGGGAGCTCTGTAGCATTTCTGATATTATATGTAGATGACATATTACTAATCGGGAATGATATAGAATTTGTGAATAGCATAAAGGGATACTTGAATAAAAGTTTTTCAATGAAAGACCTCGGTGAAGCTGCTTACATATTGGGCATTAAGATCTATAGAGATAGATCAAGACGCTTAATTGGACTTTCACAAAGCACATACCTTGACAAAATTTTGAAGAAGTTCAAAATGGATCAAGCAAAGAAAGGATTCTTGCCTGTGTTACAAGGTGTGAAATTGAGTAAGACTCAATGCCCGACCAATGCAGAAGATAGAGAGAAAATGAAAGATGTTCCCTATGCTTCAGCCATAGGCTCTATCATGTATGCAATGCTGTGTACCAGACCTGATGTGTGTCTTGCTATAAGTCTAGCAGGGAGGTACCAAAGTAATCCAGGAATGGATCACTGGACAGCGGTCAAGAACATCCTGAAATACCTGAAAAGGACTAAGGATATGTTTCTTATATATGGAGGTGACAAAGAGCTCATCGTAAATGGTTACGTTGATGCAAGCTTTGACACTGATCCGGACGATTCTAAATCGCAAACCGGATACATGTTTGAATTAAACGGTGGAGCTGTCAGTTGGTGTAGTTCTAAACAAAGCATTGTGGCGGGATCTACATGTGAAGCAGAGTACATAGCTGCTTTGGAAGCAGCAAACGAAGGAGTCTGGATGAAGGAGTTCATATCCGATCTAGGTGTCATACCTAGTGCATCGGGTCCAATGAAAATCTTTTGTGACAATACTGGTGCAATTGCCTTGGCAAAGGAATCCAGATTTCACAAGAGAACCAAGCACATCAAGAGACGCTTTAATTCCATCCGGGATCTAGTCCAGGTGGGAGACATAGAGATTTGCAAGATACATATGGATCTGAATGTTGCAGACCCGTTGACTAAGCCTCTTCCACGAGCAAAACATGATCAGCACCAAAGCTCCATGGGTGTTAGAATCATTACTGTGTAATCTAGATTATTGACTCTAGTGCAAGTGGGAGACTGAAGGAAATATGCCCTAGAGGCAATAATAATGTTATTATTTTATTTCCTTATATCATGATAAATGTTTATTATTCATGCTAGAATTGTATTATCCGGAAACATAATACTTGTGTGAATACATAGACAAACTAAACGTCACTAGTATGCCTCTACTTGACTAGCTCGTTAATCAAAGATGGTTATGTTTCCTAACCATAGACATATGTTGTCATTTGATCAATGGGATCACATTATTAGAAGAATGATGTGATTGACATGACCCATTCCATTAGCTTAGCACCCGATCGTTTAGTATGTTGCTATTGCTTTCTTCATGACTTATACATGTTCCTATGACTATGAGATTATGCAACTCCCGTTTGCCGGAGGAACACTTTTTTTGCTACCAAACGTCACAACATAACTGGGTGATTATAAAGGAGCTCTACAGGTGTCTCCAAAGGTAAATGTTGGGTTGGCGTATTTTGAGATTAGGATTTGTCACTCCGATTGTCGGTGAGGTATCACTGGGCCCTCTCGGTAATGCACATTACATAAGCCTTGCAAGGATTGCAACTAATGAGTTAGTTGCGAGATGATGTATTACGGAACGAGTAAAGAGACTTGCCGGTAATGAGATTGAACTAGGTCTTGAGATACCGACGATCGAATCTCGGGCAAGTAACATACCGATGACAAAGGGAACAACGTATGTTGTTATGCAGTCTGACCGATAAAGATCTTCGTAGAATATGTAGGAGCCAATATGAGCATCCAGGTTCCGCTATTGGTTATTGACCGGAGACATGTCTCGGTCATGTCTACATTGTTCTCGAACCCGTAGGGTCCGCATGCTTAAGGTTTCGATGATAGTTATATTATGAGTTTATGAGTTTTGATGTACTGAAGTTAGTTAGGAGTCCCGGATGTGATCACGGACATAACGAGGAGTCTCAAAATGGTCGAGACATAAAGATTGATATATTGGACGGCTATATTCGGACACCGGAAGTGTTCCGGGTGATTTTGGAGAAAACCGGAGTACCGGAGGGTTACCGGAACCCCCCGGGAGAAGTAATGGGCCATATGGGCCTTAGTGGAGAGAGAGAAGGGCAGCCAGGGTGGGCCGCACGCCTCCTCCCCCCTAGTCCAAATTGGACTAGGAGAGGGGGGGGGGGGCGCCCCCCTTTCCTTCTCCCTCCCCACTTCCTTCCCCCTCCTAGTAGGAGTCCTACTCCTACTAGGAGGAGGACTCCTCCTTGGCGCGCCTATAGGGCCGGCCGGCCTCCTCCCGTTGCTCCTTTATATACGGGGGTAGGGGGCACCCCTAGACACACAAGTTGATCCACGTGATCGTTTTCTTAGCCGTGTGCAGTGCCCCCTTCCACCATAATCCTCGATAATATTGTAGCGGTGCTTAGGCGAAGCCCTGCGACGGTAGAACATCAAGATCGTCACCACGTCGTCATGCTGACGGAACTCTTCCCCGACACTTTGCTGGATCGGAGTTCGGGGATCGTCATCGAGCTGAATGTGTGCTAAAATTGGTGGTGCCGTAGTTTCGGTGCTTGATCGGTCGGGCCGTGAAGACGTACGACTACATCAACCGCGTTGTGCTAACGCTTCCACTATCGGTCTACAAGGGCACGTAGATCACACTCTCCCCTCTCGTTGCTATGCATCACCATGATCTTGCGTGTGCGTAGGATTTTTTTGAAATTACTACGTTCCCCAACAGTAGAGTCCCATCCGGACACGAGATGAAGTCTTCAATCCTATATCTTCATAGTCTAACAGTCCGGCCAATCGATATAGTCCGGCTGTCCGGAGACCCCCTAATCCAGGACTCCCACACTCGCATACACCGAATATTTGCTGACGAGAGTTTGTTTTTGGCGCCCATCGTGTATGAATATGAATCAGGGAGGGAGTCGATTTCGGCCGAGGACACACTGTGTTTTGGCGCCCACCGTGTATGAATCCGGGTGAGAGGCGGTTATGTCACGTTTGGGTGAAATTACAAACCTACCCCTATCGAAACCTATAGAAATCCAGCAGATAGGCTTTGCGTGGCAGGGATAGGCAGTAGTGATTTCCATCTCGCAGATTTTGGTTTCGGGCGGTTACTTCAACTTTCCCTGCTTCGTTCAAATTTTGCAGAGTGCACGTTTACCGTGCCAACTCAATTCGAATCCCGTTTGTATTTTTTTTTGGGCGGGATCCATTTTCAATTGGAATTACATTCTACATACATCATTTTTTATATATACTTTCAAAAGCACAACACCATTTATACATAAATATGGTTTACAAATGGCATGATCTCAGATTCATAAGGTTGTATCCATCAATTTGGATTTTCAAATATTTGAAACCACTTTATGTTGAAATCCAATGTATGCATTCCTCGCTAACTGTCTCCAATTAATGTGTGTTTCATGCGGTTTTTTTTACTTCTCAAACATGTATAATGTGTTTCACACACGCAACATATAGTGTAATCCCGTTTAGACATTAATTGCATATAAACCATGCATTGTTTGTAATTGAAGAATCTACGGATCACCAATATTGATAAACTATATAACATTACACGTGTGCCCAAATTCAAATGAATATGCATGTTTGATACACCAATTTGCGTTATGATATTATCGATGTCGTGATCTCCAGTTTAAATATTTGAATCCCCTTTAATCCAGATATTCGTCTCATATAGCTATCACTCATGCTTATATAGGACTATCTCTCTGGACCTATACGCGTTCATCGTCTCTCAGGTATCTCTCGTGCTACCTGTATGTCGACAATGATCTTTTATCTTCGTAATACACTGCCGGTACTCTCTCCCTCGACCTTCATCACTCTATCTCTCTCTAAGTATATCTCGCTCCCTGCTATGTGTCTCTAACTATGATTCTCCATGTGGAATCTCTTTCTCTCACACAAACACAAAACTTTGTCTCCTGGGGTCTCATTTCTCTCTACTATTCCCATGTGTGCCACTCGCACACCCCTCATACAGAGATGTCTTTCGCTCCTTAGATATGAGAACCTACGACTCTTCCTCTTCAATATCTCTTTCTCACACACAAACACAAAATCTGTCTCCCAGGGTCTCATATTTCTCCATTGTTCTCTTGTATGTCGCTCACACACACCCTCTCTCTCTAGAGATATCTTGCATTCCCTCGTATGTCTCTCTAGCTATCACTCTCATTGTGAAATATCTTTCTCTCTCGCAGACACAAAACTCCGTCTCTCTGGATCTCATTTCTCTCTGATATCTGTTTGTATGTGACTCACATGCACCCTCTCTCTATCTCTCTCACACCCACACACATAACCCAGCCTTCTGATCCACTCGACTCCTATCTCTAACGCACACTAGCTAGCATCTTTATCTTTCTATTTATCTGTTTCTCCATCAACCTTCTTTCTCGCCCTCACTCTTGATTCCTATCACGCACACTACATATGTTTCTATCTACATGCAGTCAAGTGCCCTCTCACACACATATATAACTTCACCCTTTGAACCACCCGACGGTCATCTCCAACACCCAAACTAGCGGATGTCCCTCTAGCTAGCATCTCCATCTCTGTATCTATCTGTAGTTTCTCCGTCAACATTTCTTTCTCGCACGGAGTCTTGCTTCCTATCACCCACACTATATATGTCTCTCCATACATATGCATTTATAGGTTGGTCTCTTTTGCATAATCGTTGCGCCTCACTCCCTCTGCTTGCCATAGATGCATGCTCCAGCCCACGCCACTATCTCTTAAAGACAAAAACACATGCTCAATTGTCGGGCCTTCTTCCCTGCATTCTCACATGCATGCATATTGTCATACCGATCCGTCTCTCCCATGTCGTTGATCTTATGACTTATGTCTTCTTTCTTTTATCTCGATCATGCCCGCGCGCACACACACATCCCACGTATACATGTATACCTCTCACACATGCACGTTCAAGGTCTCTATGTCTCCATACGTAGTTAATTACCCTCAATCCTAACACCACACCGAATCATTCTCCTCTTTTGTGCACATAACTTCCGCCTGGATGGGTAAAACACACACTCACACTTAACAATCTCCTTCTAGCTACCCCCCGCCTCTCACTCTTCCCCTATATCCCCGACACCAATAAGACCATCCCTTTGTTTAATTCCCGCCTACATGCACCATTGTAGGATCGAAAGTATGTCTAGAGGGGGGGTGATTAGACTACTTGACCAAATAAAAACTTAACCTTTTCCCAATTTCAGTTCTTGGCAGATTTTAGCTATTTTAGGACAAGTCAAGCAATCATCACTCAATTCAAGCAAGCATGCAAAGAGTATATTGGCAGCGGAAAGTAAAGCATGCAACTTGCAAGAATGTAAAGGGAAGGGTTTGGAGAATTCAAACGCAATTGGAGACACAGATGTTTTTCCCGTGGTTCGGATAGGTGGTGCTATCCTACATCCACGTTGATGGAGACTTCAACCCACAAAGGGTAACGGTTGCGAGAGTCCACGGAGGGCTCCACCCACAAAGGGTAACGGTTGCGCGAGTCCACACAGGGCTCCACCCACGAAGGGTCCACGAAGAAGCAACCACCCACAAAGGGTCCACGAAGAAGCAACCTTGTCTATCCCACCATGGCCATCGCCCACACAGGACTTGCCTCACTAGCGGTAGATCTTCACGAAGTAGGCGATCTCCTTGCCCTTACAAACTTCTTGGTTCAACTCCACAATCTTGTCGGAGGCTCCCAAGTGACACCTAGCCAATCTAGGAGACACCACTCTCCAAGAAGTAACAAATGGTGTGTAGGTAATGAACTCCTTGCTCTTGTGCTTCAAATGATAGTCTCCCCAACACTCAACTCTCTCTCATAGGATTTGGATTTTGTGGAAAGAAGATTTGAGTGGAAAGCAACTTGGAGAGGCTAGAGATCAAGATTCATATGGTAGGAATGGAATATCTTGGTCTCAACACATGAGTAGGTGGTTCTCTCTCAGAACATATGAGTTGGAATGGTGTATGTGTTCTGATGGCTCTCTCTTTGAATGAAGAGGGGGTGGAGGGGTATATATAGCCTCCACACAAAATCCAACCGTTACACACAGTTTTCCAATCTCGGTGGGACCGAATCAACAAACTCGGTCGGACCGAAAATGTAAACCTAGTGACCGTTAGAGATTTTCGGTGGGACTGACATGCAACTCGGTAGGACCGATATGGTTAGGGTTTGGGCATAACACCGATTACACAAACTCGGCGAGACTGAATTTGGTAATTAGCTAACCAGAGAGTTGGTCAGGCAAACTCGGTGGGACCGATTTGCTCTTTCGGTGAGACCGAAAAGTTACAAAGGGGAAACACTGAATTTACATTGCAATCTCAGTGGGACCGATTTGCTCTTTCGGTGAGACCGAAAAGTTACAAAGGGGAAACACTGAATTTACATTGCAATCTCGGTGGGACCGATTCGCTCTTTCGGTGAGACCGAAAAGTTATGAAAGGGAAACAGAGAGTTTGCAATCCCATCTCGGTGAGACCGAGATCCCTATCGGTAGAACCGAATTGCTAGGGTTTGGCAGTGGCTAATGACAAGTGAAACTCGGTGGCGCCGGATAGGAAGAATCGGTAGGACCGAGTTTGGCTTAGGGTTTAGGTCAAATGTGGATATGGGAAAGTAGTTGAGGGTTTTTGGAGCATATCACTAAGCACATGAAGCAAGAGGCTCATTAAGCAACACCTCATCCCTCCTTGATAGTATTGGCTTTTCCTAAAGACTCAATGTGATCTTGGATCACTAAATATAAAATGAAGAGTCTTGAGCTTTTGAGCTTGAGCCAATCCTTT